>NC_134854.1:159507723-159807723 GCF_049852395.1 Peromyscus maniculatus bairdii | reverse complement strand
ATAGATTAGGTTTCTTGCTCAACTACAAAATTTTAAGATTTAAAGGAAGCATAAAAATAAAACAATAAGTAATTATTAAATTAATATATATAAATGCATACAGTGACCTTCAATGTAGCTTATTTTCTCTCTTATCAAATGTAATATTAAAGTATATCTGTTGAACAATAAATAAAAATGATATAAATAATTTTTGTGTGGAAAAATGAAAACCACATTAAAAAAAGTAAACACAGTGTTTTGGGTGAGACCCAAAGTTATATGCTTATAAAATTCTGGTAAGCTTAATTGAACTTTAGTCTGAGTTCCTAAGATGTCGGAAATAACATCCTTAGATGCATCAGTGGAAAATGTGTTTGTCTGAGATGCTGGTTTTTAAAATTACCTTTAAGGGAGTTATTAGTGCATAGCATTGAAAATAAGTGCTTCAAACATTTTTACGTTGTCATTCAAGCAAATGCCTGATGTCTAAAAGGGTTATTTGTTGTTATTTGGCTTCTCCTTTGGTTCAGTTTGTTTGCTTCGTTTTCCTTTTGATTAGAATGTTTATGGATTAGGGAGCCACAGTCAAGGTCTTCATTTATTTTAGTCTATTCAGGATAACCTCTTATTTCAGGGCTGGCAATTTCACAGTCCCCACTCCTTTGCCTACTATTCTGTTCGTGAAGTATGAATATCTATTGTCTGCCATTGCGGTTACTCCTCTGATGTGAAGGCCACCTGTCATTGAAAAGAGGTAACATGCTCCATTGAGGCAGACAAGATGTTTTTAAACATATTCTAGGATTTATTTAATAGGTTTGACCTTTCTAGAAATTGTCCTTATCCATCATTACAGCGCATGATCAATCATTACATACTTCATCATCTATAAAGCAGGCGTTAACAATAGAGGGAAGGTTTTACATTCTGTTCTCTGGAGGTTTATATAGAAACAGTTTGGACAGCCTTGCTAATTAAGCGAGAAAGTCTCCAAATCATAGATAGATCTGACTACCCTAATCAAGGTCAGGGTCAAAACTGAACTCTTTCTGAATCTGTATTTTCCTTTAAATCTGAAGGCATAAATACTGAGCCCAGCAAGTTTACTTCAGTTTATTCTGGTGTCTATTGCAATAAGTGTGCCTTGAAAGTTGAGTTCTTTGCGTAGTATTTAGTATTTGTTTTATATATATATATAAAGTATCAGAAATACAAATAAGATTTGTACTGTGACTAAGCACTGCCCAAAATGTAATTATTTCAAGACTGGTCTATTATTCTGAATATTTGGCAGTTTTGCTCTAGCCATGGCTAGATTGCTGGAGAGGGTTTACTCAGTGATGAACATTTTTATAGATGAAAATTTTAACTAGTGTATTTTACCCAAAGTTATCTTTGTTAATTAAAGTTTTTAATTAAATTAAAAAATTTTAGATTTAAAATTAAGAATTATAATAAAAAATAAATTTCAATTTATGAAGAGTAAATAATGAACCTCAAAATTTTAGGAGCACTTGTTTACCTACCTCTGTTCTGGCAATGACAAGATTAATTATTATAACATCTATATGAATAAAAATAGTATTTTAGTGTCAGACACTGTATAAGCATATGAACACTGGGTGAGTTAAATTATGTGAGGAAAGTTGAGAGTTATTTCATGATTTTTTTTTTCCAGACAGGGTTTCTCTGTGTAGCTTTACTCTTTCCTGGAACTCACTTTGTAGACCAGGCTGGCCTCAAACTCACAGAGATCTGCCTGCCTCTGCCTCCCGAGTGCTAGGATTAAAGGCGTATGCCACCACCGCCTGGCCATGATTTTTAAACAACTGGAAAAGCAAAATGACTAAATAGGTATTATAAAGTGTTGCATAAAGGAGAAGTCCAAATCAAAACCAAATCTGTGATGGATCAAACATGCTTAAGAAGGCAAGGCTGGAGGAGGAATTACTTCAGAGGGAGAAGCAGCCAAGCTTTTGTGGACACACTGTGATGCAAAGGGGCTATTCTGATGTCATTTGAATACATGTGCATGTTTATTTCTTCCTGCACCGTGGTTGAGATCATTCACTTGGCTGTTTGAATACTCAACACTTTCACAAGGATTAGATACACATCAGAAGTAGTCATAACTCTGCTGATGTTCTGTTAATAAATTTATGGTTTAGTCTTCTACAAACACTCCATGTCATGAAATATATAAAGTAATATCAATGGTTATAATAATTTTATCAGTCAAGTTACTTATGCTAAAAGTTTGTTTAAGATTTTTATTTGTATGAATAAAAGTCTAGAGATTTAGAAGTCCAGTTAAATTATGATTTTCATATTCTGTGGTATACAGATTATGTTCATAAAATGGCAAAACATTTGGAAGAAAATAAACAATAATAGTTAGAAACAGAAAAACAAACCAAAAAACATTACCTATCCAGATGTTTTCCAAAACTGAAACAAAATATTTGAAAACATCTGGATGAGTCGATTTTATATCATTTCACTTTTTTTAGAGATGTGAAATTGTAACTCTAATTAGGCATGTTAATCTATTTATAACTGAGTCAACTCTGAGGTGGATTCACAAAATAATGATATCCCAAGTAACCTTTAAATGATAACTCATAGAAATTTATCAGATTTTGTATAAAACAATTTATTTAGTAAACTTTTGAAAATTTCTATGCTTTAAAAATAATAAGGAAACAATTTTCATATATCTCCATATGCATTTTTAAACCAGCCAAATGAAAGAACTCAACTTTACACAAAACAACCACTAAGAATGTGACTGATGGGGGTAGAGAAAATAGCTGTGAAAAACAGCTGTCATAGAGAGGACCCTCTGCGTTCATACCCATTCTCTGCTTTTCCTTCTATATTTTGATTCTATAAAGACAAAATTCCTCACTTGAACAGCTGTTTCGTTATTACAGTATTACACTTAACACTGATAATTAAAGTGTTTTTTTGAGATCTGCATGTTATAATTTGAGATCTTCATGTTATAATTTTTGTGTAATTGATTTTTTTCTTTTAGTCTTCTCTCATACATTACATCTAGACCACAGGTTCTTCTCCCTCCACTCCTCACAGTCCCTCCCCCCACCTCCCCCGTATCCCATATCTACTTCTCTTCCATTTACCTTCAAAGAAAAAAAAAAGAGTGGGCCTCTCAGGGTTATCAACCAAACATGGCATAATAAGTTACAACAAGACTAGGCACAAACCGTCATATCAAGGCTGGACTAAGCAACCCAGTAGGAGGAAAAGGGTCTCAAGCATGGAAGAAAGAGTCAGAAAACTCTCTGCTCACTCCCACTTTCATGAGTCCCACAAAAATACTCGGCTACACAGCCATGAGATACATGCAGAGGACCTAGCTCAGACCCATACAAGGTCCGTGATTGTCACTTCAGTCTCTGTGAGCTCCTATGAGCCCTGCTTAGTTGATTTTGTGGGCCGTGTTTTCCCAGTTTCCTCTACTTCTCCAGCTACTACAATCCTTCCTCCCCCTCTTCTTTGGGATTCCTGAGCTGCACCTAGTATTTATCTGTGGGTATCTGCTTCTATTCCCATCAGTTGCAGGATGATGCCTGCCCCCGCCCCTCCTGCCAGTGACACTTGAACTGGGCATCAATCTATGAGTACAGCAAAGTATCATTAGGAATCTTCTTTCTTTTCCAGTCATGTTTGTTTCTATCCTGGGTCTCTGGGCTGTCCTGCTTCTGGTTCCTGGCCCTCCAGGTAGTGTCAGGCCTGGGATTTCTCTCATGGTGTGTGGGCCTCAAGTTAGTCCAGTCAGGGGTTGACTACTCCCACAAGTTCTGTACCACCGTTACCCCAGAACATTTTGCAGGCAGGCAGATTGTAGGTCAACAGGTAAATGACTGGGTTGATGTCCCATTGCTAGGAGCCTTTCCTGGTTGCAGATCATGGCCAGTTCAGGCTACATATCCTGTGTTACTAGGAGACCTCATTAGGGTCACTTTAGTAAATTACAAGGAATTTCCACTGCACTAGGATTCTACATTGCCCCCCCCAACATGCCTCCCCAAATTCCATTCTTTTCTCCCAGTCCCCTTACCCACACCTGATCTCTTTTGTTCACATCCCAACCCACCCCCAGTCTATCCACAAAATCTATTTTATTTCCCCTTCCCAGTAAAATCCATTGTCCCACCCCCACTCCTTGAGTCCTCCTTGTTACTTCACCTCTCCAGGTCTATGGGTTGTAGCATGATTATCCTTCCCTTAACATCTAGTATCCACTTAGGAGTGACTACATACTATGTTTGTCTTTCTGAGTCTGGGTTACCTAACTCAGAATGACCTTTTCTAGTTTCATCCATTTGCCTGCAAATTTCATGATGTCATTGTTTTTAAGAGCCAAGTAATACTCCATTGTGTAAATGTACCACATTTTCTTTACCCATTCTTTGGTTGAGGGACATCAAGGTTGTTTCCAGTTTCTGACTATCATGAATAAAGCTGCAATGACCATGGTTGGCCAAGTGTCCTTGTGGTAGGATGGAGCATCATTTGGGTATATGCTGAAGAGTTTTATAGCTGTATCTTGAGGTAGATCTATTTTCAATTTTCTGAGGAACTGCCATATTTATTTCTATAGTGGTTGTACAAGTTTGCACTCCCACCAGCAATGGAGGAGTGTTCTCCCCTTTCTCTATATCGTTGTATTTAAGCAAGGGATATTATTCTTTTTATAGAAAACTGGAGCATTATAGGAAAACAATGAACAAACTTCGAATATAGGGCCTAAAGGGTCATGTTTCCTGCATTAAATTGCGTTATCTATATCAGTTTTCTATTCTGTATACTATATTAAATTTTTAAAAATTAATTATAAATAAATGTAATAATGTAAAAATAATGTAATAAGTAACTGAAGTCATTTAATAAATAAAATACAATCTGGGATTCAAATTCAACAAGCTTCAGGATGCTTTTAACTGTTACTGGAAATAATAAGAAAATAAGAACAGAAAAAGCAATTCTCTTCCTCCACTGCTTCTGAGTGTGGAAACTCGTCTTGAAAGTATAAATCACGTCACATACAACCTAAATTAGTGACCACTATATAACAAGTACACCATGAAGACAAAGTAAAATGAATCTACTTAGTTTACTGAACTAAAACATGACTTAAATTTTGGTTTTATGTCTTTACTTTTACGATTTCCAACTGGAGACTTAAAAAAATCAAACACATAATATTTTATAAAAACTATTTATTTCAATCTTAACACAAAATACTTTTCACTTACATAACACTAAGATTAGTGCATTTATGTCTATATGCTAGTATTTCAGATATAAGTCATGGGCTATTACACCTGTCAATTAAAAAATGTTTTCCTTAATATACCTATTTTGTAAAGGGCCAAGAGGAAAAGATGTCCTTGGACACAAGCATGGCAAGAGAGAAAACTAACAGACCCTCAAAAAAGCTTAAGATATAGAAGGACAGAAATCCAAAGGACAAGTATCTATGTGGGTAGGAAAGGAGAAATTAGGCTAAGATCAGAGTGTCTGGTTTAAAAATATAAGATGTCACTAACTGAGGCTATCCCAGTACACATCAGGGGTAAGAGTAAAATCTACCGAAGAGAAATTCTAAGTTGAATTAGCTAGTAATAGGAGATAAAGATATAAAAGGCCAGACTACTTTTATATAAATTTTAAAAGATGAGGTTTTTTTCTTAATTTACTACAGGATTGTAAATAGAATGTATAGGGTAAATATTAACACGCATTGATGACTTTCGAACATCCTATTGGTCATTTTTGTTGTTATATTTGATGCCATCTGAATAACTAGCTTGAAACACTGATTGCAAGGGCTAATAATGTCACCAAAGTATGACGCTTAGCCTTCTATTGCTACGTAGGGACAGACTTTGTCAAAAGATACCTCATCATCCTCAAATTCAGGTAGACAGATTCAGAAGTTCCATTACTTAAACGTAAGTCTTTATTTTTTTTTACAGCTTTATATGTGGTATCAAAATTTCTAATAAATTTAAAATCTTTAATCTATTTTTATTTTGGTTTTCTTAATAAGATTATTTTGTGTAGCCATTGCTGGCCTAGAATTCACAATTTCTTGCTTAAGCTTTCCAAGTGTTAGAACTGCAGGTACACAAAGCCACACCTGGCAAATTAGGCATTTGATTTATTATTACATTCATTTGTGTGTGTGTGTGTGTGTGTGTGTGTGTGTGTGTGTGTGAATGAACCATGGCTCCTTTGTGGAAATCAGAGGACCACAGACTTGTGGGTCCTAGGATCAAATTAAGGCTTGGTGGCAAGTTTCTTTCCTCACTGAGCTCTCTCTCTCAAGCCCAAGGACATAGCATCTTTGTTTTTAGATGTGTTGATTGATTTTGAGTATGTATTTGTGTGGGTGCATAAGTGCCATGGCCCTTGACAGCTACAGCACAGATGTGAATGTCAGAGAATGACTTGGACAATTTACGTCTCTCCTTCTACCATGTGGGTTTAAGTGTGAAACTCACATTACCATGCTTGACAACATCTATTTTTTCTCATTGAATCGCCATGAAGGCCACGATATTTCAAAAATATCACAGAAGAAGGATTACTTGAGCAAACACAAGTCCATCAAGCACATAAAGGCCTCTTCTCACATGACTTAAGGGCAACCAGTTGTAACAAAAAAGAACAAATGAAAAGAAACCCCCCAGTGTAGAGAACATTGCTGACAGATTGACCATGGTAAGTTTAAGGAGTATTTCCAGATTGTGTTCTTGAATGTAAAATAACTCTCAGTATGTATTCCTCCAGCACTTGTGACTGGAGACCCAGTATGCATTAGGATGAAATGAAGAGGCTGGGGAGTCAAGTAGACCTTGGATTGATGTCCTATATTGTTAACCAGAGTAAATCATTTAATCCCAGCTCTCTGCAGTTGACCCATTTTGACAGTTAATGGTGATCAAGTTGCTGGTTGTTGCTCTGGGATGGTCTGTATGTCAAATAAAACACTGATTGGCCAGTGGCTAGGCAGGAAGTAGGTGGGACAAGGAGAGGGGAGAATTCTGGGAAGCAGAAGGCTGAGGCGGAGAGACACGGCCAGCTGCCGCCATGACCAGCAGCATGTGAAGATGCCGGTAAGCCACCAGCCACGTGGCAAGGTATAGATTTATGGAAATGGATTAATTTAAACTATAAGAACAGTTAGCAAGAAGCCTGCCACGGCCATACAGTTTGTAAGCAATATAAGTCTCTGTGTTTACTTGGTTGGGTCTGAGCGGCTGTGGGACTGGCGGGTGACAAAGATTTGTCCTGACTGTGGGCAAGGCTGGAAAACTCTAGCAACAGGTTGTCATTTTGTTCAGTGGTACAGCTACCGACAAGCTGTCTTAACTTCAGTAAATGCCCACCCCACCCCCACTTTTGCTCCTGGGAGAAACTCTATTTAAGCTCAGTGGCCATACACAAAGACTTGAAAGTAGTGGGGAGACTTGTAGGAGAATGGTTTTAGAGGCAAAGAGACAGGATGAGAAAGGGGAATTGGTGGGTAAAAATAACTAAATGTTGTTATATATATATATATATATATATATATATATATATATATATATATATATGTGTGTGTGTGTGTGTGTGTGTGTGTGTGTGTGAGAGAGAGAGAGAGAGAGAGAGAGAGAGAGAGAGAGAGAGAGAGAGAGAGAGAGAGAGAGAATCTGTTAAATAAAAAGTAAATGACTGTGTCTTACCTGGAGTAGAATCAGAAGGATCTAAGTAAAGCAGTTGCTAAATACATTCAGCACAGTGGATAGCACAGGACCTTAGCACATGCTCACTGATTCTCAAGTATCAGAAAATATAAGGATATCTGTGCCTGAATATACAATAAGTACTGTTCCTGTTTACGTATGGATTTAAATCTCATAAAATGCCTTTTCAGTTCATATATCGATATTAATTCATCTTAATTTGAGATGCAAAGTTGTATTTTTGTATAATACAAAATTAAAATAATTTCAGTAGCTTTCCAGTGCCGAATACAGTCATTTCTTTATTGTTCCAAGACTTCAAATATTTCATTAAACTACCTTTAAAAATCACATAGAAGTTTTCACACTCCACTTGTACTTTTTGTATTGTAAATAATAATTTTCAAAGCTGTTTTTGCACAAATAGCTCAGTTACACCCACAAATCACTGAATCTATTTAACATCCTCCCATTTGCTTTTGGAGAGGTGTAATCTTAAAACTGTGACATTTGTTTTGGTGCTATTGCATTTGTCAACATTAGTGTAATTAGCTCAAGTTTCATCAACTGGCTGTTGCAATCTGTTCGGAAAGCAACTTAGAATTTTGACTAGTCTTAGTAATTTCAGATAGAGCTGACATTTGTGTGGTATACATTTGTAGGCACAGGAAATGAAGAGAACATGCCTTTAATACAGTGAGCACAGCTGAAAACAGTCCAGGCAACAGAGCAAGAATATCAAGAAGTACTCAATAATAACAAAGTTTCAGGAAAGAATTAAAATCATTTTACCTAATACATTTCATTATGACCACAAAATGGTTATTTATAAATGTGTGTGTGTGTGTGTGTGTGTGTGTGTGTGTGTGTGTGTGTGTGTGTGAATGTTTTGTCTGCATGGATGTCTTTGTACTTCATGTGTGCCTGGTTCCCACCAAGGTCAGAAACAGACTTCAGGTGCCCTGGAACTGGAGATACAGGTAGATGTGAGCCACCATGTGCATGATGGAATTGAATACAGGTCCTCTGGAGGAGCAGCCAATGCTCTTAACCACTAAGTGCCTCTCCAGTTGCAAGATATGAATATTTTTATACAATAATAGCAACATGGCGTACAAACAATACAATTATTTTAAATATAAAGAGGATTCTAACATTAGTTTATATAAGTAATCAGAGGACATAGGAATTCATTTCCACTACAAGGTCAGGGTAAGGTAAACTTTATATAATTATTTTACAAAGTGACATTAAAAAGTGTTGTATTTATTTTTAATGTGTGTGTGTGTGCATGCCATGCTGTGCAAATGGAGACCAGAGGACAGCTTGCAGAAGTCCATTATCTTCTTTCACAGTGTACGTCCAGAATTTAACTTAAGTGTTCAGGCTTGGCATCTTAACCTGCTAAATAAACTTGTCTCTCTTATGTGTCTATATTTCTCAATATCAATTCAAAGTAAGACTTCATCTAGCCACATTTTGGGCACAGATGGTCTTATATTAGGAGAAGGAAAATGTGAGAGAAAAGTTATTTTATCTTTTCTGTGCTGGTTCAGAATATTCTTAGAAACAAAACCATATTTGAGAAACAAAGAATAGAAGGAACTGTTCAAGAATGAAAAAAGCTATGAAAATATTCAGTAAAATAGGCAGTCAGTTTTCTCAGTGCAATGCGTAATTTAAATAGAATAACCAGGAGCAGAAGGTCAAAAGTATTCATTTTTATATTGAATAAGAAAATTGAAGGATCAGAATAATTTTAAAAACCAGGTAGGTATTCCATATATACTTTCCATCACTGCAAAGACACATACTAGCACACACATATATGCACACCTACTATGGACCTGTTTCCAAGGACTTTATGCTAAAATGGAGAGAAAGATATATATTGGGAAACAATATTATTGGCAATGAATGTCAACATTACATAGTAAATGCAGTAGTATCATAGAACAGGTGGCTTGTTTTGAGCAGTTATCTAAACGGGTGGATTTGTGCTCCTCTATGAGCAATTTAGGTGAGAAGTATGATAAATATGTGGATGAGAAAATATGAGTGGCCAGATTATCAAATGGAGTGCATTTGAAGGGGTCAGCTAGTAGAAGGTCTTCAATTTCTGCATTTGTTCTTATGTGGAAAAACCTTGAAGGGCTTCTCATTTTTAAGCCAAATGTTTATTTCTGGTAGGTGATCCAACCAGAACAACTTAGTCGTTAAAACACTAAAACTAGCAAGATGTGAAGAAAACATATGCCAGCAAACAAATTAAAGGAAATGTGAGCTTACAAAAGAAGAAAATGTATTTTAAAAGGTGATGTCATTCTTAGGATAGTGAGGAATCCTCTGCATAGGAGATCAGGATGAGGCACATGCAGGCACCTTGAAGGGGAGTGCATCGAAAGGCACACGGAAGTTGTTGAGATACACTCTACATGGTGATATTTGTGAATGTCCTACTGACAGGGCTCAGTCCCTTCAGCTTTACTCATCCCATGTATCTCAGGTTGGATGTGAGGAAAGAGGTATTTAGTATTGAAGAGGTGGTATGAAAGAGACACATTGGACCCTGAATCCATACATACAAGTGATGAATGCCAATGGCACCTAAAAGTGGTAAGAACTGTCAAGATGGTATTCATGCTTCCTCTTGCTGCTACGATGGTGATGGTTTGTATGGATGACATTTAGCAGGTTAAACGGGAGTTTTGCTGTTTCTAATGTACTATATCTGTTATTATTCAGAATGGAATTAACATTCGGGATTCTGTTGAGGTAGTTAGGTGTTTCTTCTTTCAAATTTTTTAATATGAATTTAAATTAGTTATTTATTATTTATATACTTATTTATTTGAGAAAAAGGTCGTGTTCTGATCCTAAAATAATGGTTTTCTCTCCTGATACTTTGAAGTAACTGTAACTACATGTGAATGCCACTGTGTCCAGCTATTTTGTTTTATTATTAAACACTGAATCAACCTTGAATTCTTAGGGTAAACTGCATCCCTCATGCATACTGTTCTACTATATGTACGGTGTATTTGGTAATCTTGTGTTAAGAATTATTTTATTTTATGTTTAAGAGAGGAGAGTCAGTACTTTTTGATACTAATTTTTTTGCATTGTCTTTGTTAATTTGGTTATAAGGGAAAGTTTGCAAAATGATTTTACAAATGTTCAATCTCTTTGTCATGTGTTGAGGGAATAAATACTGTGCATTCCACACTATTTAATGCTGAATGCTTGGTAAAACCATCAGTGGCTTTGTATGTGCATGGGGGTTGGTTTTTAGAACACTTAAGCTAAACATTTCCTTAATTTTGCACATCTGCCACCACACTACCATGGAAGCACAGATAGGAAGATCAGGAATTTAATTAAGATCATCCACGACTGATGCATTGACTGGTTCATGACCTCTTATATCTTAGGTTTGTTCGGTTTTCGCAAATCTGTAACAGTCATGTAAACACATATACTTTTTGTATGGAGAGACACATATACTCTGAAATCCTATATTAAGTATGAGAAAAGAATGTCAATACTTGCCAGGCTGTGGTGGCACATGCTTTTAATCCTAGCACTTGGGAGGCAGAGGCACTTGGAGCTCTATGATTTCTAGGCCAGCCTGGTCTACAAAGTAAGATCCAGAACAATCAGAGATATTACACAGAGAAACCCTGTCTCAAAATAACAAAAACAAGTCAGGATTTCTCCGTGTAATCTTGGCTGTCCTTGGATTCACTCTGTAATTCAGGTTGGCCTGAAACTCACAGAGATTCACTTGCCTCTCCCTTCAGAGTTCTGGGATTAAAGGAGTATACTATCAGTGCCCAGATTGATAATTATTTCTTAAATTTGAAGTATTTCTAAATTTATAAGCACATTTTAGTGAAACTGGTCTTTAATGGTTCATACTTCAGTCAATGATTATAACATGCCTTTTAATTTTTTTCTTCTATACTTATATTTTATTAAGTGTTTTTACAACGATCTTATACCTTGCAATGTTTATATCTGAGTGATTTATTTACAATTAAGCCTTGGTATTTTTTTCTGAGTAATTAATAAAACTTTACAAACAGAACAGTTTTACTTTTCCATTATCATGTATTGCTAATATTTAAAATGTTATTACTTTTGAATATTTTCCTCTACATAATAAGTTTCACAGATCATACTATTAATTAAATACAAATCTATGTAACCATGCTAGTGTTGTTCTTTGAGATGAATTATTATGTATTTGAAAACATAAATTTAACTTCTGATCTAATAATGTTTGTAACTCCATTTCTATGTCACGTTCTGGGACTTCCAGAAGAACATCATATGATGACAATAGACTTTAATCTTATCTTCCTTATTTTCTGCAAAATTTGGTGAGTGTGGCTTTAAAATATTTACCACTCAAATCAATCTGTTTTCATTCAAACATTTTTGCTATGTTGGAACAATTTTATTCTCTGCTCTCTGGAAAATAAAGTTTTCTTCTGCCGCTCATTTTGTACAACAGAAATATTTTATGAATGTTGTGATTTCTAGTTTGATAATTAAATGGGATTTTTTTTTTCATTTTTTTCTGTGCTGTGACATTAAAATTCAGAAGAAACTGTTATTTAAAGGTGAGGTATAATGAACTAAGTGCCTGGTGACTGTGATTTTACAGAATTTGTGCTTCAGTCACGTTTCTCCACTTAGCCTCTGACAGTGGCAAAGGTTGATTATCTGGCTCTTAATTCAAACATACTCACACCCATGTTCATAATCTTCTTTAGTGTTTGGATTGTTTTTATCATACTATTGGACTTTATTTAAGTCATTCTTATCTGTGTTTGTTTTTTAGAACTTTTCTACTTTGAAATTTTCACTCTTTTTCTTTTGGTTAGAAACAAAAATACCGCTAAAGCCAGTTTGATCTATTTTCTCTTTATTTTTATTTTTTCATTTAATTTAGTTCAATTTTAAATTTAATTAGTTTTTATTTCTTTTACTCTGAGCTTTCAAAATGTATCTCATCATTCCTATTTTATTTGGATTTTTAGCTGCTGTCTAATAATTTTTCAAACAAAAGTATTTATTTCATGATTTTAGTGTCTTAATAATGTAGATACTTAAAACATTTATCTTGGATTTCTTATATCAAAATAGTGGTTGTTCATTTCTTTTTTCATTTTTTACCTCTCAACTCAACCTTAGTTACTATAAATATTTTATATTAAACACTGTTATTTTGTAATCCCTAGGGGCAATGCTATCGGTCTAAAACAAAAGGGCCTATAGTCTGGCAAAAATGAAAGTTTAAATTTGCATTTGTTCAACACTATGTGTGTGTATCTCTGTGTCAAGAATAAAATTAAGGATCTGGATATGGTAGCAAGGTCTGAAACCTCAGCCCTTGGAATGATGAGGCAAAAGATTATGATTACAAAGACACCTTGGGTATCTTGCCAAGGTATGGCACACTCATACCACAAAAGACATAACTAAATACATAAAGCTAGAAGTACATATTTTTCCATAAATTTTGTGATTGAACAAGTAAATAAATTTGTGGCTCAGTGAGGCCTTAAATACTAAAATTCAAATAAAACATATTTGTTATATAGAGCAAGTGAAAGTCTTTTAACATGAGTAGGGCCCCAGTTAATGTTTGAAATATATTTTGGTTTTGTTATTTTGCATTAATTTATTTTTTAAATTATTTTAAATAAAATATAAACATTTACAGAAACAATTTTGCAACATTTATTGACAGAACAAAGTTACCACTGATGTTATTTCATCTTTAAGTACCATTAAGAAATTAATAAAAATGGGATCTTATAGAAAACACAAAATTTAGTAAAAATTTTAAAAAGTAGCTATGAAAACTTTTAAACATGTAGAAATGTGAGTCTGGCACTTTGATGATGACAGTTGATATACAGGGACCATAACACATGCTGATTTGAGATGGTTTTAAAGGGCCTTCCATGCCTTGATGTTCACTAGGAGACCAACTGTTATTTCACTGAAGACATACTACAATTGAGCTTCTTAATTTGAGCCATTGTTTTTTTTAAATGTTTTTTAAAGCTTCTTTAAAGTTGTCTTAATCCCATTTCAACAGGTGAATTCATTGGAGTCCTTCTCCATGTGTGCAGGACTGGCTTCTGTTGAACGAAGACAGAAATATGTTTTTATTGGGGTTAATTGACTATTGAATGTCTCTGGATCGCAGACTAAGCGAGATGATGGAAAAGAGTAGACAATGTGACTGGAGAATGCAACCCTTAAAAGAACAGAAAATATGTAAAGGACTAAACATGAATGCAAGTGATGACTATGTGAAGAAGTGTGCATTGTCCTGGAATCCTCATGTCTTAGACCGATGGATTTTGAGCAGAATTGGGAGTAGGTGGGTGGATGTGAAGTACAGTGCAAAATATTGGAGATAAAAATACAAAAATCTGAGAAAAAAATCTCAGAGTTTTTTCAGAGCCCCAGAGATATTCAAAGGTCTTAGGAGGACAGAAAAACAGTGAGTCAAACCCTAAGATATACAATGAATAAAAAATTGTGACTTAGAGGTCAAAGGTAACACCAGGAGTCTATTGGTACAGTTACAGATTAGCCTAAGAATCAGAAAAACATTTCAAAATGAGTGTCCAGTAGCCAGAAAATAGCATTGGAAGGAAAGAGTGTGATAACTTTAGTCACAGGCAGAGGGGTGCAATATGAGGTGAATGAGATTGCTTTCTAGTGAGGAGCATCAGTGAAACTGCCCTCTTGGATGAACACCTAACATTCACTTGTGGTAAGAACAATACTTAGAAAACATAAAGAAGTTAAGTTTCTTAACATTGTAGTGGTAAGAAAGCCTACTTAACATATATCTAAACATGAGACTGTAAAAACAAAAACTTATAGTTTGAACACCATTACTCACAATTGTATTTCCTCTTTGCCTCAAGATCCTTCTTTGTTTTAAATTTGCTTACAAGTAAGTAACATAGACAAATTCGCAATTCATTTGAAAATATCAGTATGCAGTTTTATAAACTCTGAATTATCTATCAGTGTGTAACACAGTAGTTCTCAACCTTCCTAATGCTATAACTGCTTAATACAGGTTTTCATGTGGTGGTGAACTCCAACCATAACATTACCTAACATTTTCATTACCTACTTCATAGCTATAATTTTGCTACTGTTGTGAATCATAATGTAAGTATCTTGGTTTTCCTATGGTCTTAGAAACCACCTGTGAAAGCATAGTTCAACCACCATAGGGGTTGCGACTCACAGGGTGAGAACCAGTGGTTCAGCATATAGTAGAAGGACACAAGGAGAGTCAACCTCCCAGCTCACGGTCTGTGATGCCTTTCAGGGAAAAAATGCTTCTACTTGGTGAGTGGCAGCACTGACAACACGAGCTGAGAGAATGTTCATACTTGAACTGGTGGCAGTAATTTTGCTGCTAGGTGCTCATTTAAATTCTTTTAGACTGATGTGTGTGATGGTTTCAGTGGCAGTGAGCAGTGCTACATTCAGTCAGGTTCTAAAATTCCAAAACTCTGTATAGAAAATAATATGGGGAAAGAAATGAGTGTGTGATCATGCGATAGTAACCTCTGAAATATGACATTAAAGATATGAGGCATGCTGTACTCAACTAACAGTAAGATTAGAAAACTAACCCACCTCTAGATCTTGTTATGTGAGAGAGTTTTTTCATCTATAAGGTAAAAGATAAAGCAAGAACATGCTGGGGGATTCTTTGGTAGTTCAACTCTGAGCTGACATTAGTCTAGCTTCAAAATAAGTTCAAACCAAATTAAGATAGTTGTGTGTGTGTGTGTATGTGTGTTTGTAGATGCACATATCCATATATATGTTTACAAACACACACACACACACACACACACACACACACACACACACACACACTGTGGTGGTTTGAAAGACAATGGCCCCATAGGAAGTAGCACCTATTAAGAGGTGTGGCTTTGTTGGAGTAGGTGTGGTCTTGTTGGAGGAAGTGTGTCACTATAGGGGTGGGCTTTGAGGTCTCAGAAGCTCAAGCTACATTCAGTGTGACATAGAGTTCACTTCGTGTTGCCTGTGGATCAAGATGCAGAACTCTCCACTTCTCCAGCACCATGTCTGCCTGTATGCCACCATGCTTCCCACCATGATGACAATGGACTAAACCTCTGAAATTATAAGCCAGCCTCAATTAAAATGTTACCCTTTATAAGAGTTGTGGTGGTCATGTTGTCTCTTCATAGCTATAGAAAACCTAACACACACACATACACACACACACACACACACACACACACACAGATAGACACACACAGACACACACATACCCACACACACTACACCACACCATACACCACATAGCACCAAGGAAGTAGACTGACCATATTAGTGACCACGCACACTCCTGGTACAAGCCCTCTTCTGTTGCTGGAGGGCTTCTCTCCAGGTTCCCCAAGCCCCGCAGTCCCACAATCCACTTATAAAATAATCACTCAGACGCTTATATCACTTATAAACTGTATGGCCATGGCAGGCTTCTTGCTAACTGTTCTTTTATCTTAAATTAACCCATTTCTATAAATCTATACCTTGCCACGTGGCTGGTGGCTTACTGGTGTCTTCACATGTTGTTTGTCCTGGCGGTGGCTGCAGTGTCTCTCTCCTCAGCCTTCTGCTTCCCAGAATTCTCCTCTCTCCTTGTCCCACCTACTTCCTGCCTGGCAACCTACTTCCTTCCTGGTCACTGGCCATCAGTGTTTTATTTATATATAGAGAAATATCCACAGCACTCTTCTACCCACCTCTTTACATATTTTAAGTATTAGTGCACCTGCTTAAGTGCCTACATAGTATTTGGAAGGAAAGATTTTTTTTTTGTCCATACATAAGACAAAGTTCAAAGCATTTTAGACTGTTTTCTTCAGATTCTAAATATGATGCCTATTTTAACCTTAATTATTCTTTTCTAATAGGTCAACCCATTTTCTTCACTAAAATGTTAGCTTCCAAAGCCTTATGTATATAAATAGGTCTAATGAAATGGGTTTTCTTTTCTCAAACTACCCCTTTCTAGCTTGGAGAACATGGGTGAAATGTGCTATTCAGCATACTAAATCTGTGAACTTTCTAGTCAGAGAGAGTTAGGTTTTTATGACAATTACACAGTTTGCTAGTTTTATGACATTTACCAAGTTACCACTCCGGGTCTGAGCTGTCACTTTCTCTCCTTTATTAATCTCTGTCTCAAATTATTAGATTTGAGAATGCCATATTTTGAAAAAGAAGTTGGAGGCCTGACTTTTTTCTTTTTTTTTGAAACTGTGACTGTAACATGCTTTTAAAAGACCTGCAACATTTAATATTTATAGCTGTCATTTCTAAAAAAATACCATCTTTTGCCCATTATACCCATCTCTTAGATTTAGGAAAGGCACCCTGTAGAAATCACAAATTTTCATGCATTCCTTCTTTAACATTGTATGTAACAATATTTGTGAGGCCACTGATGCTTCTTAGAGCACACATCCTTTTTGGTTTTCATCAGTGGTTCAAAGTACACTTACTTTTTCCTGTTAGACTGGGCATATCCTATAGATTATTTACCCTAAGGCTGAACTGAGAGCATGAAAAACAACATTTTGAAATTTTGATGAATTATTAATTGGTACTTGAATTATTGCGATAGTTGAACACAACTAAATTATTAATTAATGGCTAGCATATGAATGAGTGCTTTATTGGCTCACTCATTATGTGGGATATCAAGTGACATTTTTAATGCAAAGTCTAATGTAAAGGAAAGAATTTTGTGACTATTTCTCTGATGTTACTGTAGCCCTGTTTTCCCGCCATCTTAATTCTTTTGGATAATTCACTGTTCTAATCCTTAAATTCTGTCTCTAAGCATCTATGAACTCAAAATTAATGTAGACAATCATTTCCATATGATTTATAGGTGAACACCTATCGATTATAATATCATCATAAAACTCTTACCTTATCCCTACAGCATAATTTTTCTAGTATAGTGACAATTTCATTCCAGTTTTTCTTAAAAAATGTACACCCTATTTTTAAAATATTTATGCAATAAAACTAGCCCTCACTGCTTTTGTTGATAAAAACTGTGTCAGTTTCTTGTCCTGATGTCTTTTTGTACTGTCTATAATCACCCAAACTTCTGTCTATTCAGCACAACCACGAGAATGACTATGTATACACTTGCATTAGTCTGTGGTGTTTGAAACATTTCAATGGATTCCAAGCTCAGACTGTATAGATAACAGCTTTATATGCTGCCTGGTCTGTCTTCTTGCTGCTGTTAGCTTTCTGACTGTCCTTGGTTCCTCTAAATCATCTCTTTGTGGTCCTTACCTTCTGAGTCTTTCTTGATGCCCTGGAGTAAAACCGTCTTTCCTCTTCCAGCGATCAGCGTCACTCTTCTGATGCAATCCACAGAGCAACATAATTTGCTACTCCACATCTTAAGTGCTTTGGTCACATCCCTTGTTGGTATAATGACTACACTTTTAATAAATTTGAAGCAACCCCCATGAGATCCACATCTTCTTATTTTATATTTGTTTTGACTAATCTTTACCACATTAACTTCCACATCATGGCTGCTACAGTGGGCTTCAAAGCTGTGTGTTATGATAAAATACTCTCAAACTAGATGACTCGTGAGAACAACGATTTCTGTTTTGGTTGCTAATGTACCTCCTGTGTTGCTTGATAAATATCAGAAAACCAATGCATATTTGATGATGGAACAAAAAACATGAGATATCAGACACAAGAATAGAGACATACAGTAAAGCAATATTTTAGTTTTAATTAGTTAATTTTCATAGGCACACACATACGCTATGGGTCACAAGTGGAGGTCAGAAGACAACTTTGTGGAGTTAATTTCCTCTTTCCACCATCTTCCAGTAGAGGAACCCAGGTCTTCAAGGTTGGTGGTAAATGTCCTCACCTGCTGAGAGATCTTGCCACCTGCTGGCCCTCATGCTCAATTTTTACCCATCCTGTTTTTGTTTCCTAGTCCATCTATAACTTAATTTCATACTCTAACAACTGAAAATTTGTTGGTGCTTTTGGTAACTATCATGAAATTCTGATGCTTGTCAGATATTGTATTGTAAGACTTTAATTCATGCACAAATTAGAAACTAGTTCTAAGACCTGGCCCTACTAATTGGGATAATTTAGTACTATTACTATCTTACTGATAAGCTATTCACGTTGATTTTCTGTGTTCTTCCAGAGTAGAGAGAGTGTGCCTAGCCTTGCAGTGTACTATTGCAGAGATGCAATCAGGTATCGTAGAATAGAATGGCAGGTTTCAATTAGAAAGTATATTTTCCAGCTTTTCAATCAAGACTCAGATGACACAATCACATCACATTATCTTAGCTTCCACAGACATTTATAATGATTCAATATTTATGGTGCTGGGAATTATGTAAGTTGGGAGTTTTTTTTTGCTGTCAAAAATCATTTATAGAAGATATAGAAAATAATAACTAAATGTGGCAGATACTAGTTTTGTAAATAGACCCATTTACAGAGTTAATTCATTATCAGTAGTTTGTTGAATTTCATTAATTTTAACACTTTAATTTTGAAGTGTAAGTTTCCTAGATACATGCATATTTGGGACTATGTCTTACACTGTAGTCAAGACTGACCTTAGACTTTAGTACACCTGGCTAAACTATTGAGTGCTTGGGTTACAGGTATGAACCCCTGTGCTAGACTTGTTTTTATGATTTAAAAAATTTGCCTTAAATGTGCATACATACTCATTTCAAACAGATTTGAATTAACGAGCTAGTTCAGGACAAGAAGATCTCATATGGGGCTACATTGTTAAAGCATGGTGGTTACCATCAGACCCAGTCCCATTAACATGTATTTCTTTTACAGCACAAGAACCAAATCATGTAGAAATAGCTTCCACTTAGCTAGTGAAGAAAGCACCTAAGTGAGAACTATGAGAAAACTCCTAAAATGCCTCTAGACAAAGAAAAAGATTTATTGTTCTGAAAGCAAGTGTATGTTAGCATTACTAAGACAAGATAAAAGTAAACAAAATAACCTATGAGATGCTTTTGCTACTGATTGCAAAATGCCACAAGTTGATTTTTCTTTGATTTGCTTGAGACGGTGTCTTATATACCCAGGTTGGTCTTGAACTTGCTTCGTGGCTGAGAAATGACCTTGAACTTCAGATCTTTCTGCTTCTACTTCTCCAGTTCTTGTAGTCTGGGTATGCAACATCATACCAGTTATGGTCTAACCAGGGAGGCTTAGTGCATTGTAAACAGCACCATTCCAACTGAGCTATACCCCAAATGCTAGGGCACCATCTTGAGGGGGGTATCTGATTGTCTTTTCTTTATTGATTTTAGTGTTGTGATTTTTTAAGGATTTCTTTGTTTTTATTTTATTCATATGTGTGAGTATCTGCATTTATGTATATACATCAAATGTATATAGTGCCCTCGAAAGACACAAGATTATGATAAATACACCAAAACTGGAGTTACAGGCAGTTGTGAGCTGCCATGTGGATTTTGGGAACTGAGCATGAGTCCTCTGCAAGAACAGCCAGTGCTCTTAACCAGTTATCCATCTCTCCAGGCACCCTTCTTATTTTAAATCTGTAGTATATACTTTTCAGTGCTGGGCTCTGTAAAAGATGAGTCATTGGGTCAAAGCACTTACTACCAAGCCTGATGACCTAAGTTCTATCACCAGGACACACATAGTGGAAGCAGAAAATTGAGAAAACTGACTCCTGTAAATTGTCCTTAGACCTACACACACACACACACACACACACACACACACACACACACACACACATGTACACACACACGGTGACACACATGAGCCTGCACTCATATACACAACATATACATACCATTTTTTTAAATCATCATTTTCTTTGTCTTTGATGGCTAGCATCCAAAAGTCTCTACACACACTAAATCTGTGTGGTTGACCCAATGGTTCATGGATATAGGGAAATTTTTTGTACCAATGCAAAGCTACCAAAAGCTATTTGGTGGTCTCCTTATACATGAGTAGCTGAAGAAGAAGAAGAGAGGTAGGTATACAGGTACAAATTATTGATTTTTATTCGAATGAATGTAATAAGTTTCTTGGGATGCCTGCTGGTGTTCTTCTAATCAAAGGCAACTTAAGAGAGTAAGGCTCAGCAGGACATGGCAGGGAGAACTTGACAGTCTCAGATACCATCTACCTTACACAGCACTTTCTAGTCACCCAATCGCCCTCATGGTAACATCTTCAGTTATAAAATTCTGTGATTTTTCCTAATAATAATCCTGTTTTAGCAGTTTATTTAGAAATTAGAATTTATATCATTCTGCAGATGCTTGCCAAATGCCACGACTATAAGTAAATTAGTAACTAAATACACTAAATTCCTCCCTTCAGATGTGGGACAACATGGATATTTTATCTGTGCTTGTCCAGGCTTTTCATAGTAGTTGAGTCAACCACATCCATAACCTGCAAACAGTGCGTTGGTGTCTTTCCTTTCTTCATGAGCTCTCTTTTGTCCTTTCTGCAGTAACTTTCCTTCTAAATTACTTGTCCTCACACTCTTGTCTGGAATGGAGAAAAATCTTACTCAGGATCTGTGGCAGATCAGATAAATATGAAGAAATGAAAAGGATGGATTAAAGGAGTATCCTAAACACCAAGGAATATTGCAATTTGAAATCATTTTCTGTGGGATAGCTTGGAGAAGAAGCAACTACTGAAGCAAGGATCTGAGGTGAGGACATCTGACAATATGCATACAAAGGCTGCAGTAAAGAGTGGATGCAGTAGCAACCACCAGGAAAACATCTATGATACATTTCTGAAGTAGTGAGATGATGATGAGCTGTGGATTAGATAGAGTCAGGGAGAAAAGGTTAGAAGCCGACAAAACCAGTGAGGGAGACTGTGTTAAGATAGAGGAAGACCACCCTGCTCAGTGTGCTCTGTCCTTTATTCTGAAAGGGAAGAGAGTCTTTAGCATAAAAATGAATGGTTTGATATGCCTCTGATGTTTGAGGCTTAAATTCTGGGGCACTGGTTCCTGGGACTTTCATCTTTGGAAGAAAGAGATTCATCATGTAAAGGGGTGGGCAGAAGATGTCAACATCTTAATTTAGACTGTTGTTCTTAAAGTTGCTTCTGGTTCCACATATTCTATATTTACCTATAACCCATTATGGGTCTGTTCCTAATAAAAAGATATAGATGTAGGTGGATTTGCTATAAAGTACTTCCATATTTTACATTCTAACACAGTAAGGTTATCCTAGTCTAATTTTTAGGTGAACATTGTGACATTCCATGAAACATTGTGACTCTGACATTTTCAATTATCAAGAAGAGTCCTTTATACCACCCTATGGAAGCAATAATTAATATTTTAAGCAGTAATTAATGTGAAATAATAATTATTCAAAGCTGTCCTTGTATGTTAATAAACAGCAAAGATGTTGGTTAGGGAGCAATCCCCACCCAAAAAGCATGCTTGTATGTCTTATTTATTTCTTAATTTATTTATTTTGTGTTCTTGAAGAAATCAAAGGACAACTTGCAGGAATCGGTTTTCTCCTCCCACCATATGAGCCTTAGGAATAAACTGAAGTTATCAGGTTGGCAATGCCTTTACGCTCTGAGTCATGTTGCTGGCCCCAATGCTTGTATTCTATAAAAATCTAATCTTCTGCACCAGAAATATACTAATTAGCCAAAATCTGTTTTGCTGTTATTTAAGGGGAATTAAATGAAACTTTTAAAACAGATTGAGGATGAATTGCTAATTTATCCTTGCCATCAATGCTTCTGACATTTAGGTAAAAGGTCTTAATGTCCTAATATGAGGAGATAAGTCACCTAAACTGTGGATTTATAATCATAAATTGTAAGAATCCATCACAAAAGGCAACTCATGAAAGTTTTAACCTTTGATAAGTTATATGGTTATGTCTCATGACAATAGACACCCTCTGGTAACCTACGTCAGAGAAGGAAGTTGGTATCAATTTTATTAAATGATGTGGACTATTCAACCTCTGGTACTGAGATTATGACATCCTGTATTTGAAATATCAAATGAGAAGGTGAATTCTTACATCACATGTGGGGAGAAAGGTTTTAAGAGTTGTCGGGTAGGCTATATGAACTGAGAGACAGACTGACTTTGCTGTCATCTTCTATTGTCTACCAAAGAAAGTCCATGCTAGTGTTACTTAGAAAACATTAGACCATCTTTTTCTTTATTCATCAAGAGTGGAGATGAAGTTTGTGTTTCTGTTATACTTTTTTCATGTGTGCATCTAATCTTTCCTCCTGACTCCATCATTGTTCCATTGGTCAGAAAGCCTACCTTAGGTACAACGCTATAGTGCAGAGATGTTGACACATGCTCACATTCCAATGAAGAACTCTTATCTGTAAGATTTTATTTTATTTTCCATTCATGGAGATGCACATTTATCTGTGTGAAGGTCTATGATCCCAGTGCCCTCTGAGTCCAGAAGGGGGCATCCAATTCCCTGGGAAGTGGAGTTACAGGCAGTTGTAAGCTGCCTGGTTTGGTTACTGGGAACAGAACTCAGGTCGTCTACAGAAGCAATATCACCTCTTCACTGTCTTCAGATCCAAAGAACTCATATCTTAATACTCCTTGTGAATTTGCCAATTCCAAAACACACTTCAATTTTATATATTTTATATCTAGTTTGCCTCTTCTTCCTCAATATTTTATGAAATACCAAATAGAATACATAAAGAACAATACAAAATGTGCATGGATTATAGAAAACATGGATGATGGCTAGCTAAGAGGCTTTATTTATGTTTGTTTTTCTTTGTTTTCCTTTTAAAAAATAGTTTTGTTCTCTTCAAGTTCCATCATGTCACTATTGAGAAAAATCATACAGCTGTTGATAATTTCTTCATTTTCCCCCTTATTTCTGATTTTATATTGTGTTGACATTTTGCAGGAGACCCAGGCTGAGGCGATGTGGACCTGTATCTTCTCTTCTCTTTGATCTATGATCTACAAAGCAGCCAGAGGCTTTCCTTAGGGAAGTTGTTTCTCTGTGTGGGTGATGGCAGCTTCATAGGCTAACATGAAGAGGTAAGATTCCATGGTCATATTCCACAGCAAGCTTTTGTAGAAAGAGAAATTGAAGCCAACACTCAAGGAAAGGGATGGTGTCCTGGATAATTTTTGTCAATTTGACATAAACCTAGAAGGAATCTCAAATGAGGAAGTGAATGACCTATGGCCATGCCTGTGGAACATTCTCTACCTTACTAATTGATGAAGGAGGACCCAGTGCACTTTGGGCAGTGTATTTCCTAGGCATAAGGGCTTTAGTGTAGAAGAAAGGTAGCTGAACAAGCCATGAGGATCAAGATAGCAGCACTCCTCCATGATCTCTATTTCAGTTCCTGCCTCCAACTTCCTGCCATGATTTCCTTGGATGATTTACTGTAAAGTACAAGAAGAACTAAATAATTTTCTCCCCAAGTTGCTTTGGTATGTGGTTTGTTATAGGAAGAGAAGCAAACTGGGACAGAGAGAAGGAAAGAAAAAAGACTGTGATTGATTGGAGATCTTGGCTATAATTTTTGTTCCCTCTTGTCTTTTTCAAAATTTGACTTTAATCTTTTAAACAGAGTCTTATATAGCCCAGGATGATATTGAACTCTCTACACAGCCAAGGATAACACTGAATTTTTGTTCCTTCTCTTTAGACATCCCAAATGCTGAATTCCAAATTATAGGCATGCACTCCCAAGACAGTTAGATAATGAATGTCATGTTATGATGGAACCCAAGGTTTCCTTATGATAAAGAAGCATTTACTCACTAAGCTACACCCCAGCCTGATTTTGTCTATGACTTCTACTTCTATTAAAAAAAGAGTTATTGTAAGTAAATATATTTTATATAGAAATATGCATTCTGATATTATTTCCCAGGTAATAAAGTACTGATCTTTCTTGGCTTCCAAGCTTAACTAACATCAACTATACCTGGGTTTGAACTTTCATCTAAGTTATAAACAGAAGTATTTTCTTTCGTATTAAAATAGATTAATGATATTACATTATGTAATTTTATCATAGTTCACTAATTATACATCTGCAAATTAGAAATAATGTTATAACACATATTTGTTTATAAAGCTATTTTCATGGTTTAGATTAATATTTCATAGTAGATCATAAAGATGGGGTTAAATATCAAGAGGATGAACATTTTAATGGTTAAATCCTTATTGATAAGTTGTCTACTAAAATTAGTAAAATAATTCATTTTTATAAGAAGTATTTCCACATTCAGTTCTATGATTTTTTTCAATATTTTTCATTTAGAAAGTGAAAAATGAAAACTCATTGATGTTTCAATTTGTTCATATTCTATCACAATAAGGTTAAACATATTTATACATGTTATGCTGTTTAATCCATTTGACCTATTTGCAGAAGCTAAGATTACCCTTAATGAGAACTTGTAACTTCAGCAAATAGAAAGTCACCTAGACCATTAAGAGATAAATGTTAAAAATATTAAACTTATTTTTTCCATTAATAGTGCTAATGTTTTTAACTTACATTTGAATATTACCAAGAGCAAATTATCACATAAACTTCCTAAGCACAGGACATATTCTGGCATTCCTTCAATGCTATTGTATTGTTAAAGTATTTTCTGACATATGTAGATAAGCTATAATGGTTATTTACTCAAAAGTGAAGAAAATAAGATCTATTTTTGTACTTCTCTCCATTGTCCAGAACATCTTAGTATTAAGAAAAGCAGCGCACTCAGTAGCAGGATAAAAAAAAAATCACTCCCTTTCCAAGCAGCAGCGTGACTTCTGACACTTCCAGGCAGATTAAGAACTGAAGTCACAGTGGGCAGCCATAAGAGTCTAAACACACTAAGCAATGGGTCTCTCCATTGGTGGGAGGAAATTAGTGACTAAAGCCCTTAAAACCATGGATCAATGGTAGCAATGTGCTCCAGGGAATCTATGAACGAGCGTCTTTCTTTTCTGTCTCACAGAGGGCGTCAGTAGAAAGTGCCATCTGCAGAAGTCAATAGAAACCATTGTGACAGGATTGTGTAGGTGTAGATTTTAACTGATCTGAGATATGGCCAAAGGAAAAGAAAATATGTGTCTAAGTCTGTGGTAATTAACTTCTCCACTGTAGGATAATCTTTGACATAAACAAATTAATAGTGGCAAAACATCACCTGCACAAATATGGTAAGTTGGAATTCTTGTTTCTGATCTGAGCTAGTGGTATAATGTTTTCATTTCAGGAACAATGGAAAAGACACATGATCTTTCTTCTGACTAGATTAAAAATGTGTCTCTAGTGTGTCATAATTAATATGATACCTACAACATGTACAGAAGACTGAACACATGAAGCAAATGCATAGTTAGATACAAGTCCAGATTACACACAAGAACATTTATAGGTTAGGATTCTCCATCCTGCTGGTAAATCTTGGGACCTTTCTGTCCACTTCTGTCTCATTCTGTGCTCTTTTCTTTGTATCCACTGCTTTTTCTGGACTAGAAAGAAACAGCAGAGGTGAGTGTCCAGCTGAAACATGCAGATGGAGAAGGCAAAGCTGAGAACTGACAGATGCATTGCAGCAGCTCTCACCCAGGTACACATGAGTTGTCATCTTGTATCTATGTGTGTGCATGCAGGGGCTCTACACACTTTACTTTTTGACTTACAGTAGTGTATTCCATTACACCTTACTTTTTCAAAAATGAAAACAAAAGATGTACTTAATTTTATTTTATATGTATAAGTGTTTTGCCTGACTATATGTATGCACCCTGTAAGTATGCACCAAGTGTGTTCAGTGCCTTTGGAAGTGCCAGAAGAGGTCATTAGAGGCTCTGAAAGTAAAATTACAAATAGTTGTGAGTTGCCATGTGGGTGCTGAGAACTGAACCTGAGTCCTCTGTAAGAGCATTAAATGTTCTTATATTTGAATCTACCTCTAGCCCCTATAATCCATTAAAATACTTGAAAACTTAATCTTTGTGATGCATGAATTCACCGTGAGGCCAAAACTAGTTACATACCTACAGTCCTACTGCCTCAGCCTCCCGAGGGCTGGGATTACAGGTGTGTACCACACCTGGCTTCTTCTCTTTCCATTGAATAAATTCCAGCATATTTCTAGTTAAACTATTAATCCCTGGTGGTTTGATGATGACATAGCCCATGTTGGCCCTAGTGTCAGAAGACTCCTTCATAGCTCACATATCCAGGTTGTGTTGAGACCACAATCACCTTTCTGTTTTTCCTGGATAATTATATAGTTATCTAATATTCTCTCATGCAGTGTTCCTAACTTGGCCATTGTTTAATCAATTTTATTTTTGGCTTTATAAGATTATCTCTCTAAATGCTGAATGTTCTCTTCATCTAAATTGGGTAAATTGCTTTACCAGCTTATTCCTTGGAGGTGTTATTTGGTGTTTTTTTATTTGTTGACTTATTAAGCCTTATTTCTCTGTTATTTATTTGTTTACTATCTTGTTTTATAATATAGATGATTTTTTTTATTTATCCCCTTTAGCCCTTGCGATATTCCTGTCCAAAGACAGCATATTCTATAGCTCTGTTCAAAGATAATATGTTCTATGGTTCTGGAATCTCAGCTTGTATCATTTGCTTGGTAACTGACTCACCTGCAACTTGTAGGTTTTCAACAATTATCTCATGCTAGAATCTTAAATTAGCATTCTGATCATTTTCTTTATGTTTTACTGTCTTTAAAAATGCTAATTTCTAGGCAATTTATCTTCATCATTCATTAATATCTTTCCAAATATTTTACCTTCAAACATTTAACTAATCAGAGTCAACTTTCAAGACCTATGTGTGATTCTCTCTGGATGTGACATCCCCTGTCTTGACACCCAAAGGCACCAGCTTTTCCATTTAGTAGCTTGTGAAAACTCTTCCTCTTATGGTGGTACACAGTCTGTTTCTTCGTTAGTGATCTTTCTACTCTAGCAATTTGGGGAGTTTTCCTAAAAATCAGAAATTCTTTAGGAACAACAATTTTAAAGCCATAGCTTTCTGGAAGGTGGGTAATTTCTTTCTTGGAATTTTCTTTCTTTTGTTTCTTAGGTTGTTTTTTTTAAGCTGAACAGCAGAGGAAATTATTTTTCTTACTCTTGAGTGTATATGGATTAGAAACCTCCAAAACTTCCAAGGAGATAAAACTTAATAACAGTGGAATAAACAAACTTGTAATCCATTATTTTCTGATAGTTCTGATGTGAAGTATCTGACTTCTGTGTCCCTCTGCTTGCCTACCTTCTTCCCCTCCTCACTTTCTTCCTTTCTCCTTCCTTCTTTTCTTTCTTTCATCCTCCTTTTTGAAAGACAAAGAACAAGTTGTTTATCTTCTCTTTAAAAGATTTAGTGTGTGTGTGTGTGTGTGTGTGTGTGTGTGTGTGTGCCCTTTTTCTCTCTCTCTCCCCACTCTTTTCCCGCTCCATCCCTTCCTCTCTGTATTTGTGTGGGTGTGTGTCTACAGAGTCCAGATGAGGGTATTGGATCCCCTGGGGCTAGATTTCCAGAGGATTTCAAGCCAGGTGCTGGGAACCAAACTCAGATCCTCAGGAAGAGCAGAAAACACTCATAACCAGGAAACACCCCTCCATCTCTCTGGCCCCTTCTACTCTAGGTAGACAGCTTCTCTGCTTCTCTGCCCAACAGTTTCAGCTATCATTTATCTATCTTTTTTCTAGTTACTTTTCTTTGAGACAGGTTCTAACCATATCATATTCACTGGACTGAAATTCTCCCTATATACCAGAGTAGTCTCAAATTCACAGAGATCTGCCTGCATCTGTCTCCTGAATGCTGTGATTAAAGCCACCATGCTTGGTCTTTGCTCCATTTTTCATCTTCTAGTTGTACTAAAATCTCCTGCACATTATTTATACTGTCAGTCTTCCTTAGGCTTCTGATTAATTTGGATAATGAGATTTCAATTTTGTTACCTTTATATTTTTCAGGATGGATAAATGCTGTGCATTTGTGCTCATGACACATTTTTTTATTAATTGTTTTTCATTGAACTCTGGGATGAGGGGTGTCTTAGTTTGGGTTTTTATTGCTGTGAAGAGACATCATGACCATGGCAACTCTTATAAAGGAAAACATTTAATTGGGATTGCAGCTTACTGTTTCAGAGATTCAGTCTATTATCACTATGATCAGCAACATGTCGGGGTGCAGGCAGATGTGGTGCTAGAGCTGAGAGTGTTACATCTTACAGGCAACAGAAAGTTGACTGAGACACTGGGCACTATCCTGAGAATAGGAAACCACAAAGCTTCCTCCAACAAGGCCATAACCACTCCAAGGAAGCCACTCTTCTTACTAATGTCACTCCTATGAGATTATGGTGGCCAATTACATTCAAATTACCACATTCTACTCCCTGGCCCCCATAAGCTTGTAACAATATCATAATTTAAAATGCATTTAGTCCCACTTTAAAAGTCCCCATAGTTTATCACAGTCTCAATAATCTTTTAAAGTTCAAAGTCTCTTCTGAGATTCATGCAATCTCTTAATTGTAATTACCTGTAAAAAAATCAAAATCAAAAGGCAGATTTCCAACATATAATGGCACAGGATATACATTATTATTCCAAAATACAGTAAAGGGAACATAGTGAGGAAATACTGGACCAAAGCAAGACTGAAAAACAGCTTGGCAAACTCCAAGCTCTGCATTTTCATGTCTGATATCAAAACACTAATCAGATCTCCAACTCCATTTAGGTTTGTTGACTGCAATTCAGTTATTTGTCTTGGGCTGGTTCCACTTCCTGTTAGCAGCTCTGCTCAGCAGGTATTGTGCTGTGGGATGGTCTGTATGTCAAATTGCCCTGATTGGTCAATAAATAAAACACTGATTGGCCAGTGGCCAGGCAGGAAGTAGGTGGGACAAGGAGAGAGGAGAATTCTGGGAAGCAGAAGGCTGAGGCAGAGAGACACTGCCAGCCGCCGCCATGACAAGCCGCATGTGAAGACACAGGTAAGCCACAAGCCATGTGGCAAGGTATAGATTTATGGAAATGGATTAATTTAAGATATAAGAACAGTTAGCAAGAAGCCTGCCACGGCCATACAGTTTGTAAGCAATATAAGTCTCTGTGTTGACTTGGTTGGGTCTGAGCGGCTGTGGGACTGGCAGGTGACAAAGATTTGTCCTGACTGTGGGCAAGGCAGGAAAACTCTAGCTACAATATTGCATGACTCTGGCATCTCTAACATCTTGGGTTCTCTAAGGTAATACAGGCTTCAACTTCACAGAAGTTGAAAATGGCCTCTCTACTAGGCCTCCATTCAGGGACACTGTTGACACATGCTTGGCTGCAGCATCTTTCTTCAGGCATGGAGGCAAACTCCATAACCCATATCTTCTATCCTTAACTTTAAAGTCAAAAATCACATGGCCAAAGCTGCCAAGTTCTGCTGCTTCCTGGGTCTGAAACATGGCCTCCTAGTTCAATTATATCTTCTCCAGTTTTCTCTCCTCGAAAGCCTAAGTTTGACTGTCCTGAAACTGGATCTCTAGACCAGGCTAGCCTTAAACTCATAGATCTGCAAGCCTCTGCCTTCCCAATGCCCATTATCATCATGATCAGGAGCATGGCAGCATGCAAGCAGATGTGGTGCTGGAGCTGAGAGTGCTACATCTTACATGCAACAGGAAGTCAACTGAGATACTGGGTGGTGTTCTGAGCATAGGAAATCTCAGAGTCCAGCCTCAAAGTGATACAGTTCCTTCAACAAGACCACACCTCCTAATAATGCTACTCCCTATGAGATTATGGGGGCCAGTTACATTCAAACTATCACAGGATGGATTAAGATGTTGCAGAAAAAGCAAGTGTAAGAAAGAAAACATAAATCTAGAACCTTTAAAATGCATCACCATGTAGTCTTTAATTTCAGTTCGGGTTATGTAGTGACACATCTCTCTATAAGCCCTTTCAGTTTATAGTCACCGTATCTCAGTATGTTTCCCATCTCATTTCTTGTCTTCTTCATGGTACAGCTAATGTAGAAATTTGAAGGAAGCATTTTTGGACTCACACTTTGTCCAAATGCTTTTACCTTGCGTCCTGTACTTTATTGACTTTAGGGTTGATTCACCCTTTAAACAACTATTCTTAACTGCTTGTTCCTTTGTCTTCCTAACACCTAACTGAATGTTAATTATGGTAGATGTGTCATGTATTTTTAACTGTATACAAAATAGATAAATGGAAAGAGCAGCTGTGTTCATACACCAAAATGAGCAAATGTTGGGATTTAAAATTGTAGCAGGCTTTTTGTTTCTGGGGGCCACCAACCAGCTCCTAAATCATGACATGGAGACTTCTTATTAGTTATGAATGCTCAGCCTAGCTTAGGCTCATTTCTGGCTAGCTCTTTTAACTTATATTAATCTGTTGGGTTTTTTGTTTTTTGTTTTTTTAAATCTACCTTTTACCTTTGGGCTTTTTACCTTTCTTTTGTATGTCTTACTTTCCTGCTTCCTCCAGTGTCTGTCTGTCTGGCAGCTGCTTGTTTTCTGGCCCACAATGTGTCCCCCTCTTTCTCCTCCTTCTCTTCTCCCTCTCTTTTTATTTTCATTCTTTCTGCATGATAGCCCCGCCTATCACTCTCCTGTGTAGCTATTGACTGTTCAGCTTTTTGTTAGACCAATCAGGTACCTTAGACAGGCAAGATGAAACAGCAACACATCTTTTCATCATTAAACAAATGCAGCATAAACAAATGTAACAAAATTTTACATGCATGGTTAAGTATTTCACAACATATAATACTTTCAGGTAATATTGTTGCAGTCTTAAGTAAAGAAAATTTCCTTGTTTATTATGATTCTTGAAAAAAAGATTTCACTTAAGAAAATTGTCTTGTTAAACTAAAAAACTTCCTTCCAATGCTCCATCAATCACAGCTCTAAATACTGTTCAATTACATGTAAAATCTTGGAAAATATATATATATTATTTATGATTTTACTCTATAGTTTATATTTATATCAGTATGTAGCTAAAAGTTTTCCTGGTCCTGTCTGGCTCGTGGTCAGTACAAATCTCTCTCACCTGCCAGTCCTGTAGCTGCTCAGACCCAAAGAAACACGCAGAGGCTTATAATAATTAAAACTACTGACTAGCTTTTACACTTAAACTCAGCCCATTTCTGTTAATCTATATATCTCCATGTGTTCCATGGCTTTACCTGTGTGCCATTACATGCTGCTTCCTGGATTGTGAGCTGGTGTCTCCTGACTTAGCCTTCCTCTTCCCAGAATTCTCCATGTCTGCTTATCCTGCCTTTATTTCCTGCCTTGCTATGGGCCAATCAGTGTTTGATTAAACCAGTGTACAAAAGCATTATCCCACAGCATTTCCCCTTTTCTGTTTAATTAAAAAGAAAGGTTTTAACTTCAACACAGTAAAATTACACATAACAAACAGTTATCAATCAAAAATTACAGTTACAATAACTAGTCTATTTGGACTAGACATTGTTGATATATTTATTGCTTGTATATATTGTATATAATTATTGTACTAATTGTATATAGTTTTTCTTTAATTTTTATTAGACAAAAAGGGGAAATGAGGTGATAATTTTTCGGTGTCCCCCAATAAAATTTATCTGAGGATCAGAGGATAAAGGTCAGTCACTATTAGTAAAAACAGAAGTCATGCCCTTAGTTAGCATATGCCCTTAATCTGTCTGTATCTCTGAGTTCAAGGACACACTAGGGAACAGAGCCAAGCCTGGTGACACATGCCTTTAATCCCAGCATCAACCACAGAGTTCTGGAGGTCTGTGCAGACAGACAGGAAGTGATGTAGCTTGGTGGAGAGAGGAAATGAGTTAGCAGAATAGAAAGATATATAAGTCAGTTTAGACAAGAAGTTGCTTATTTTGGAAGCTGTGGCATGATAAGGTAAGGTTAGCTGGTGGCTGTTCTGATTCCTCTGATCTCTGTCAGATTTTCACCCATATTTCTGGTCCCATGTTTTTTAATAAGACCACTTTAGAAATTTGTCTACATCAGTGCCTACTCATCCTACAGAGGAGGTGGATTTGGTTCATAGCTCCTGTGTTTAGTGGTTCACAACCACCTATAACTCCAGTTCCAAGGGATCTGACACCTTCTTTTGGCCTGTGGAGGTGCCTGTACATATAAATGTGCACAGAAACATAAATAAAAATAAACTTTTTCTACATAAAAAATAATTCTCATTAAATATAGCCACTTAAAAATGATGTGAAAATCGTGGTTAAATATATGGGAATATTTCCCTTGATATATTCACTTCTTTCAGACATGATAGGTATTACTAAACATGTGAGTAGTGTTGTTAAAAGATTAAAATACGTTCTCTACAAGAAAAATATAGACAAATTGATAGTGGAATTTCTTTTTATATCAATAAGAATACCCCATATGGAACACATTGCTCATTGTAAAATGGTTTTCCCCTTCATGTGAAGTTCTAAATTGATTGATGGTATATATCGGATGCTGTAGGGAATTTTTCTGCACTTGGTCAAAAGTAACACTATCAGACCTCTAAGTAGTCCATCATACCCAGAGATTTGTTTTTACAATGGAATAAAGGGATTCAGATGACATCAATCAAATAACAAAGATGATGAATCATAAGTTAGAAGTACTACAAATAAGCCCTGAATTCTAATGTTCACAAAAAAAGGATAAAACCCCAAAGGTTTGCAATATAGCATGGTGGTAAAGTCTTGCTTCGCACATACAAAGGTCTATCTTCCAACTCTGGCATTAAAATCAAAAGAGAACTACATCAAAATTAAATTATAAGACACATTTTATCTATGGCTATTTCTTTTTTATTGTCTTGATCACAGTAGTCATTATTTAAGTAACAAATTACTTTAAAATTTAGATGAATAGACAAATTAAGAAACTTTTATAAACTTATCTTATGATAAGTGTATTAAAATAGCAACACTTTATATGTTTGCTTTAAAATCTAGCATTCACATAAATATCACAATATATCGCAGTTAAACAATTATATTTTAATCTGTCACTTATTACATATAAAACTACATGATGAAAGCTTAATGAGCAAGTTGCTTTTTTTGAATACCCCAATTCTCCTTAAGGCAGACTTCAATGATATATTTCCTGTTACTATATCAGATAAAAAACATATTATGTGCTTTTCATTTTGACTTTATTTTCATTACAAATGTCATCCTGCTTGTGTTTGAGAAGAGCAAAATGAATTTGTGGTTCTAATAAAATGAAACCACTGTGCTCAATTGTTCTCAAAATCATTTCTGAAAAATGTATTTGGCTATACTTAATCTTCCTGTTACTTCAAAATATAAAAATAATGATTTCTAACTTCCATTTAAATTCCTCATTACACTTCAGACATCCTTTGGCTGGGATTTTTCTGGGGTTATAGATAATCTGAGTAGTCTATGTCTACTGGGTTCTGGAATTTTCTTCTGATGGCCCATGCACCAAGCACTTTATCTAAAGAACACTTGCTGGAAGAAGCTTTACTCTGAATTTTTATGTTTGCAGACGAGGGAAGCAGGAATCCCATGGGGTTACTAGACAGAGGCAGATGTGTGTTATAAACTACAGATCTATCCTGTGCCCTGCCATGCTGTACCTTTCCTTCCATACATCATCACCAAAAATAACAAGATAATAGAAAACAAGTTTTGATTCCGGAATGATCTCGGTTGATGATGACAAATGAAGACAGCCTGCTTTTCATGAGTTAAATTGAACTTGCTGTGCCAAGCACACAACAACAGCAGAGAGATTAGCAGACACGACAAGGAAAAGAGAATTTATGTGCAAACACAATGCCACTTGGAACAAAATAAAAGAGAATTATGAAAATGTGGCAATGTATAGACACTGAAATGCTGGCGGAGAAGAAAAGCCCTAAAAATGCATTCTATAATGTTGGAAGCAGTTGTAGGGAATGAGGGCCAAGCAAGTGTAGCAAGATATTTTTGGGATTTTTTTTTTTTTTAATTTGCGCTACATAAGAAATCATTTGATTTTTTTTTTGGCACATAATACAAGTAATTGTTGTGACTACAAACTATATATAGTTTACAAAGGGAGAGTCTTACCGGGTAACATTCACAGATAACAGATTTAACAAACATCCCAGCTTATTTGCCGACTACCTTTGGTGAAGATAGTGGAATCCCAACTCCACGGACATGGTTTTATGGTTGTAAGATGAAGAATGTGACAGGATGCTTCTGAAACTTCCAAATTACTCACAAGAAATACTATGTATTCCCTGCCACACTGAAATAACTTCAGTGAATACTTCGGTCTAAAAAGCCTACGTGTGTGTGTGTATGTGTGTGTTTGTATGTGTGTGTGTGTGTGTGTATATATATATATATATATATATATATATATATATATATATATATATATATGATGTGATTCCATTTTACAGAGAATTTGGATCAAAATAAACCCCCATAATTTGTGTTTATCTCAATGTGCCCTAGCACTCCTCTGCTTTAGCTTCTTGTTTCTCAGACCAAAAACTGAGTTAGACTTTTCTTTGGGCAGCCAGCCCACAAATAATGATACAGAGACTTATGATTAATTATGAGAGCCCAGTCTTAGCTCAGACTTGTTCCTACCTAGTTCTTGTAACTTAAATTAACCCATATTTTTTTATCTACATTCTGTTATGTGGCTTGTTACCTCATGTCTGGACTGCCCGTCCTGTTTCTTCTGCATCTGACTGGTGACTTCCTACACACCTAGGTTATTTCTCCTCTTCCTCTCTCTCACCAGAAATTCCACCAACCCTCCTCTGCCAAGCTGTTAGCCATTTAGCAGTTCATTATACCAGTCATAGTAACATCTTCATACAGTGCACAAATATTCCACAATATTCACCCCTTTTTGTCTAAATAAAAAGGAACTGGTTCTAACTCTAACATAGTAAAACTATATATAGTAACAACAATTACCAGGTAAGAATTAAATTCACAATGTCCAGCCTATCTGTACTTGGCAAATTTGCAGAAAGCACTCTATTATCCATCCTATCTTGATGAGTCCAAAGTTTTGGACTTCATTCATTTTCTATCTTAACTTGTATTACCAACCCAAAACTCTCTTTTTAGACCTCAAAACATTTTGTTAAACAACTTAAGCTTTTATGTCTCTCAACCCTTATAAACTTTATGTCTCTTTTGTAAGTTCTTTTTTTTTTAAAATTTGGTAACAAAGAAAAAGGTATAACTATCTAGTCTTCAACCCCCATTCGAGACTCATGAAAGATAAAATATTACCTTTGTAAACAGGAAGGGCAGAGCAAGCAACTTCCCAAACTATAGAAATGACAGAGACAGTTGACTGCCTGGACAATCACCCAAGGTTTCTCTGCAATGTTTGGGTTGCCATCTTCAGCCAACAACTTTAGAATATCTGACAACATTTCTGTGAAGCAGCAATTTTGAAGGACTATCCTACCTTATCTTGGCAATGTTTGGTAGTCTTTTTCTTTTGTCTCCTGTTCATCCAGTTTGGACAGCACACTGTAATCAGTTAAGACAAGGCAGTTTCTTGCCCAGCAGCTAAATTTGCCACAAAAAAATCAAACTCCATGTGGAGGTTCTTTGATGTTTATCATCCTTTTTTTTTTTTTTTTTAAGTAAATTGGTCCTGCCAGGAGCAGATGTGTCTCACTGTCATGAAGAGCAGATGTGTCTGTCTCACGGCCATGAAAAGCTGTATGTTATTAAAACATCTTAAGTGCCATATTCCATAGTTCTATGAAGTGTTTGAAGACAATCTATCAAAAATATATCTATTTGACCTTGAAAACATACCTGTGTAGCTACAAGTTTGATTGTTATAGATGACAAACTACTAACCTATATTTCTTAATTATCTTAAACAGTCTGTGATAATAGCCTTTATGGACTAGAACTTTACATTATGTTTGAAAGTGAGCTACATAGGTATATCTTAAACGAGTAACATAAAAATAACCTTACATTATTTTTTCCATCACAGGCAATTTATTTTGTTCTATTCATTCACAGTTAATACAGAAAATACTTGGAAACATTTCCATATAATGTTTGACACAGAAATCATCAAATAGAAGTATACAATGTTGACAGGAGGCAGTACATTTATAATTTATAACCCCAAATATATTTATAAATTAGAAATGGAAAGATCTACAAATGAAATTATGAAGGTTCACCAAAGTCATTTAATCTGTCAGTTTCTCAGTCATTTTTATGTCTTAATAATATTCTATTGTATGAATAAGCCACATTTTATTTCTCTCCAGTATTTGATAGCTATTTGAGTTGTTTTAACTTTTTTACTATTAGCAACACACTGCTGTAGACCTTCATGTATGTGTTTCATAGGTGCACATTTTCAGTAGTTTGAGGATATATTCCTAAGGGTAGAATTGTTGAGTAACAGAGGAACAATGTTTTGCATTTTGACCAACCACCAAACTGTTTTGCCAAAGTGGCACACCATTTTACAATCTCACCAAATCCTTGTTTTTAAGGCTCTGATTTTTGTACAAAAGCATTCAATCATTCTGTCAGACCAAACCAGGAAAAGTAAGCTATAGTTCAGAGCTGTTCTATTCCATTTACTATGCAAAGCCTTTCTTGGCGTTTGCAACTCTCAGCCCTTTTGAGTATTCTTGCAGTGTTCACCTTTTCCTCCACCCCCTTTTTTTTCTTCTTTTTTTTCTGGTTTATTTCTATCTATTACAAATGTATAAAAAATCCTCCATCAACGCTGCTGATAGCAGCAGAACCTTGAGAAATATACCTTTGGTTTGCCTCAGAAAAGGAACACATATTGCACTGTAAAGTTTATAAAATTGGCGCAAAACATTGTGATAATGTTACAATACCAGTTTTAAGAGTTCAGTGACTAATGGGGAGCCGATGGGATACATGCAGAACTGTGAAAGCGATCTCACTTAGCCAGCTGTACATGTAGACTGTAAATCTACATTCAGATCATTTCTGAACTAAGACTATCATCTCAGTTTATCTGTTGAGGTCAACCAGGAAACCCTAGAATATACCTTGATTTTTGCAAAAAACAAAATAGGGGGAGGGGTTTCTTCAGCATTTCAGTCCACGAGTAACAGTATCCTAACAGGCAAAGTGTTCTCTCACTGTCAACATAGAATGAACTGCTGCTGGAGGTCAACTTGAGCTTTAATTTGCATTAGCACTTACATGCATAGTAGTCCAAGTTGTTGACCTCATGACTTTAAAAAGTAACTCTAAAAAAGTAAAATGGCCCTTCTTGGAAGACTAAAGAAAGACATCCAGCCACAGTTGTAAAAAGTCTCATCAAAACAATATACCCTTTTATGAATTACGCCTCAATTAAAAAAAAAAAAGTAGCCCCAAATAAGAAGCTGCTCTGAAAAAGAAAATATAACTTAAGATATTTGAAAAAAACAAGGTGAATACAGGTTCAAAAATAATTAAGATATATTTTCTTAAGGCTACCTAGAATTAGGCTTTAAAGAATTCTACCATTTCAAGTTTACCACTAGTTACTAGATACCTATTTACAAACAAGATGTTCACCTTTTTTGTTCCTTTATCAAGAGAAAAATCTACCTTCAGACTATGAGGGTGTTGATGGGGAGGGACTAGAAAACAAGATTCAAACAATCCCATGCAAATATCACATTTTCAAATGGAAGAACTCCAAACTGCACTAAGAAGTTCCAATCATTGAAATGATTTAAGTACAACTACATGGCACCAAGGTTTAGGCCTAATATAGGCCTGACAACCAAGTCCTTGTTTTCTGGAAGAAAGGCCTCAAAAGTCCCACTCAATTCCATATAACAATACTTCAAAGATCAATTAGGTTTTTCTTTCCTTAATATTTTTGTTTTTGACTTCTAATCTTAAAGACTAGATTAAAACTTAGCTCATTTCCCAGAAGGCATTGCTTCCCTTTGCTCTATGAAAGAGTCCACCAAGACCTCTTCCTCAAAACCATCTAGCCCCCAGCCTCCAACCTGTGCTTGTGATGCATCTTTCTCAACATCCTGAAAAGGTAATGTAGGTAAAATATGCTCATAAACATTAAAACTAGTTGTTAGAAAGACGTAACTAGCTTTTTAATTTAAGTTTTAAAGCATAAATACTTGCAACTTAATCTGCACTGACAATGATTGTCGAAGCCTAGAATTCAAAATTTACAAATTCTCATTCACATACACAAAACACACTATTATCACACAACTTGTGTCTTGAGAGAATCTTCTGCTTTTTAAATTTTTGGCCTCCCAGTCAATCCCAAGTTCAACCAACTTTTCCGAGTTCTGGTAGTTACCTGGACCACTGAGGCATTGCCACAAGACTTCTCTTTTGAAACATCCTTTTTCTCTATATATTAGGATAGCTACACCAGCTTGTTTCTTCTGTGGTGTATGTTTGTAGCTAGAGTTTCCCTGCTTTGCCCACAGTCAGGACAAATCTTTGTCACCCGCCAGTCCCACAGCCGCTCAGACCCAACCAAGTAAACACAGAGACTTATATTGCATACAAACTGTATGGCCGTGGCAGGCTTCTTGCTAACTGTTCTTATAGCTTAAATTAATCCATTTCCATAAATCTATACCTTGCCACGTGGCTGGTGGCTTACCGGCATCTTCACATGCTGCTGGTCATGGCGGCGGCTGCAGTGTGTCAGCCTTCCACTTCCCAGAATTCTCCTCTCTCCTTGTCCCACCTACTTCCTGCCTGGCCACTGGCCAACCAGTGTTTTATTTATTGACCAATCAGAGCAATTTGACATACAGACCATCCCACAGCACTTCCCCTTTCTCTTTTTTTTAAAAGGAAGGTTTTAACTTTTACACATCTCCAAAGTCAGCTTGCTATATTTGGGAATTTGGGCGTAGCTTCTCTTACTACTTCCTGCTGGAGGGGGGCGCTGTATCTTATGGGGACACAAAGAAAATTTTAGGATCATGGAGTAGTCCGTGAGACCGTATTGTCTGAGCCAGTTGCCTTGAAACAATTCTGGATGTTGGATCATCTGGGCCATGGTGTCATCGGAGACCTTTCAGGGGGTCTTGGCTGGTCAAACCTGATGTATCTTAATCTGGAACAAATCCATAGCCTTTGGCTTTCTGTGGAAACAAAAGCAGAGCCTCTTTTCCAAAGCAACATATGCTTATAGCCAAATTTTGAAGTTAGGGTACCTTTAAAATACACATTTTGGCATAACTCAACAGCTTTTGCAATAAAATGTTTCTCTTCAGTTACGAATATCAAAGAGAACATAATCCAGATTCTCTGTGTGGTAGCCATCTTTATGTGGCTTATGTTTTATATTACCTTGAGCCTATTGCTTTAAACTGCAGCCTTCTAAGCCTGAAGGCATATGTTGGTGTGGGATTATCTATTGCTTGATTTTTCATGGATGTGTTTACCTTCTTTGGGTTGAATTTTCCCTTCTAGTGCTTTCTGTAGGGCTGGGTTTGTAGACAGGTATTGATTAAATCTGGTTTTATCCTGGAATATTTTGTTTACTCCGCCTATGGTGATTAAGAGTTTTGCTGGGTATAATAGTCTGGGTTGGCATCCGTGGTCTCTTAGTGTCTGCATGAGATTTGTCCATGATCTTCTAGCTTTCATAGTCTCTATTGAGTAGTCTGGTGTTATTCTGATGGGTTTACCTTTATATGTTACTTGGTCTTTTTCCTTTGCGGCTCTTAATATTTTTTCTTTGTTCTGTGTGTTTAGTGTTTTGATTATTATGTGGCGAGGGGACTTTTTTTTTGGATCCAGCCTATTCGGTGTTCTATAAGCTTCTTGTATCTTCATAGGTATTTCTTTCTTTAGGTTAGGAAAGTTTTCTTCTATGATTTTGTTGAATATATTTTCTGTGCCTTTGAGTTGGTATTCTTCTCCTTCTTCTATCCCTATTATTCTTAGGTTTGGTCTTTTCATGGTGTCCCATATTTCCTGGATGTTTTGTGTTACGACTTTTTTGTCTTTAGTGTTTTCTTTGACTGACGAATCTATTTTCTCTATCGTGTCTTCAGTGTCAGAGATTCTCTGTTCCATCTCTTGCAATCGGTTGGTTATGCTTGTTTCTGTAGTTCCTGTTCGTTTTGTCAGGATTTTTATTTCCAGCATTCCCTCAGCATGTGTTTTCTTTATTGTCTCAAATTCATTTTTCAGATCTTGGAATGTTTCTTTCATCTGTTTAATTGCTTTTTCTTGGCTTGATTTGATTTCTTCCCATTTTTTGTTCATTTTTTCTTCCATTTCTTTAAGGGAGTTTTTTATTTCCTCTTTAAGGGAAGTTTTTATTTCCTCTTTAAGGGAGTTTTTCATTTCCTCTTTAAGGAAAGTTTTTATTTCCTCTTTAAGGTAGTTTTTCATTTCCTCTTTAAGGAAAGTTTTTATTTCCTCATTGAGGGAATGTTTTATTTCTTCTTTAAGGGCCTCTATCATCTTCTTAAAGTCATTTTTAGGGTTAATCTCTTCTGTTTCTTCTGTCATGGTATGTTTAGGTCTTGCAGGTGTAGAATCACTAGGTTCTGATGTTGCCATATAGGTCTTTATGTTGTTGCCTGTATTTTTGCACTGGCGTCTACTCATCTTTTCCTCTGTGCGGTACAGGTGGTGTCTGTGTCTGAGAGTGCCTCTCTTGTTCTAATTTTTAGTCTTGGTTTAGTAGGGGTTCTTGGTTAAATTGGTGCTATTGGTCTATTTCTTCAGGGACAGCTGATTTCAGTCGGTGAATTATATACTTATGATTCTGGTGATCTGGTTTAGTGTCTGGGCAGCGCCTTCTTCTGTGTTCCCAGGTCACGTTTTGTTCATTTGTCAACTCCTCAGCTGATCTTGTTTCTTCAGACTTCAAACTGTAGGCATCTGAATCCTCTCCCAGATGGGTTTCAGCTGAGCAGGGTAGTCTCACCAACACCTCCAAGTTGTTGGGTTTCACAGGATCAGCAGTTGGGCCCTGGGTTGTCCCCAGATGGAGTGCCCAGACTCGCCCTGGTTCTGACCCACGGAGATAGCCTCTTCCCCAGGTGTTGGGGCTAGGGGCGTCCCCGTTCCAAGCTGGGTCTGCCCCTCTCTGTCCCTGGGCCTGTCCACCCCTGTGGCCCGCCGCCACTCGCCCACTTGTGTCTGCTTGTCTCCGCTGCCGGGCCTGTATGTCCCTGTCAGCTGCCGCTGGGTCTGTCTGCCTCTGTGGGCGGCCAACCGGCCTGTATGTCTCTGCCAGCTGCCACTGCGGACCTACCTACCTCCGTCTGTCACCGCTGCCAGGCCCATCCACCTCTGCAAACTGCCACCGGGCCTGTATGTCTCTGCTGGTTGCCACCGCGGGCCTGTATGTCCCTGTCGGCCGCTGCCACCAGGCCCTTCCACCTCCGCAAGTCGCCGACCTGCGTCTGCCTGTCTTCGCCGTGTGGCCTGTCCACCTCTGTGGGCCGCCGCTGGGCCTGAATGTCTCCGCCAGCTGCCGCTGGGCATAAATGTCCCTGTTGGCCGCTGCCGCCGAACCCGTCTACCTTCGCGGGCCGCTGCCACAGGCCTACCTGCGTCTGTTTGTCTCCGCCATCTTCAACCTTACATTTTTATCAATGTAGAAAAATATCTTAAACAAGAGTAGAAACATATATACAGTATGTTCTAAAAAATAGCCTTATATTTGTGTCAATATATAAAAATTCTTACCAATGAATAATAAGAAACTAATAGTTGTTTTTAGTCTAAAAATAGATTCAGTAATCTACCTTTTATCCTATCATTTCTATATCCTCCCTTTTTTAGGAAGAGATCCCTTAATCTGACCTACTTTGTTTAGTTTTTTTCCCTCACCATGACCAGTTATAGCTTGCAATTAACCCCTCTAAACAATTACAAACATTCATAGTCCACTTAATAACCAAAAACTACCCACCCCACCTCTTGGGAATGAGGATGCAGTGTTCTATAGACTGCTTTCTGATGTCTGGGGATCATGATGTCTTTAGGTGACTCTGATAAAATTGGGATAATTTTTAAGTCCTTGGAGAGCTAGCTGTATCATTTTTTTTTTTTGTTTAGTCTCTGTGTTATGGGAAAGTGTAGAGCTTATTTGAAATCCTTTCTGGAGTCATCTGTGAGACTGAACCAACTCAGCTAGCAGTTTGAAGTTGTTCTGGAGGCAGAATTTTGAGGAAACTGCAGCAGAGGCATTTTGAGAGGCTGAATCACCTGGGCTACTTGTCTTGTCTTTATTGGTGTCTAGTCCTTTTGTTCTGAAAACACACAAATTTTTAAAGGTAACATATACATCTGTATTAACACAAGATGGAACATGCAGTGTGCATAAGTCTGTTAAAGATGATATTTTTTGCTTTATATTTGAGCAGGTAAAAGGCATCTGTCAACTTTTAAGTCTGTTTGGACTGTATAATCAACCTGTAATATAAATCTCCACCCATGCCATATGAAAGATGGTATGTAATAATAAGTCATGAGGATTATGTAGCCAATAAGATTTATCATGTCTCTTTCAGTCTTTGAGCTGTTCCCATGTAGAGGGATCAGCATACACATCTCCTGTCCTTTATTCTTTCCTGGCTTCCTCTATCATATCTGTAGCCAAGATCCTCAGGAGGTCCCTGCCCCATCCTTATTAATTTTGAAGGAATCCACAGCTTTTTGTTTCCTTTGGAAACAAAAGCAACTTCTCTCCCAATGCAACACATTCCCTGACTTCCATTCTGAAGCAAAGACATCCTTAAAGTACATAAGCTGGTTTAATTCAGCAGTCCTTTCCACAATCCTGTCTCCCAGCAGGTTCTATTCTTTGTTCGTTAACAATGCACCATATAAAGTCCAAACTCCCTGTTTTATAATATACTTACTACCCTTATGTGGCTTTTAATATATTACTTTACTCTTTCTTTAAAGACTTCATTATTTTTAAACTATTTACATTTTTCTATGACTGTCTATATCCATTTTCTTTTCTTTCTATAGCACCTACGCACCTTTTTAGGTATACTTTACTTTTTTGGAGTATTTTTTTTTTTTTTTTGTGCCTGGACCTGGCTTTTGAATGTCTGCAGTGTTCTCTGCTGTGTATGCCAAGCCTAAAGGGCCAGTCTGTCCACTGCAAAGTTCCATGCTGCTAGCTGGCTCAAGCCCACAGGCAAATGGCTGGGAGCCACACCTTTGTATAACAAGCACTGGCCCACTTAAGAGTGCAGGACTAGGAAGGAATGTCTGGCTCCTTGTCCAGAACTTTTTTTTAGCTTTCTCAGGCCCGCTGTTTAGATAGTCAAGCCTCCATGTTGGGTGCCATATGTAGTCAGACTTTTCTCTGTGCCACCAGCTCATAAATACTGACATAGAGAATTATTATTAATTAGGAAAGCTTGGCCTTAGCTTAAGCTTATCCCTAACTAGTTCTTATAACTTAGTCCATATTTTTTAATCTACGTTCTGTCACATGGCTCATTACCTCATCTCTATACTGCCCAACCTGCCTCTTCTATGTCTGCCTGTCAACTCTCTGTGTGCCTCGATTCCTTCCCTTCCTTTATCTATCTGGAAATCCTGCCTATCCTCTCCTGCCTAGCTATTGGACATTCATCTTTTTAGTACATCAGTCACAGCAACACATCTTCACATAGTGTACAAGTATTCTGCAACATTAAACCTCATGTAAAACATCCTAAAGGAGAGTTTTGCTTTTAATGAGTGACAGTGTGAATGGGTAAAGCCCATCATAAAGAAACTATGTCTTGGTCAGTTATTCCAGAGTGGCAGGAGTATGCTGATGTTGATCTCCATTTCTTCATATATTAGTGCACATGAAGCAGACATTTAATAACTTATATAAAGGTAGAAAAAATCACTTACTACCTTGATAATAGCTGTTCCAGCTGCAAATACTAGTATGCATTAATTTCTATATGTTTATGCTTTTTTTGCCTAGATTTTCTTTTTTGCTCTCTGGCTTATTTTTTGATAGTCCCTGTATTACCTTGCTATAGTTAAGCCTATATACATAGAGAACAGTATCCATACACTTGTGTTTATTTTTAGAAGTATTAGTTTTCTTTTTAAATAATTTTCTGTTTTCTTTACGTGTACAAAGCTTCTTGCTGAGTTATATGAAAAACTCTTGCAATCTTGATAGAAGTAACAATAAATCTGTACAGAGTCAATTAAAAATTATTTTCTGTGTGGAAACAAATGTATTCATGTAAAGTTAGTAATTGTATAAAGTTAATAATTGTACATAGAGAGGAAGAGTTATTTAAATTTATTTATACTATGGTTTTCTTAGTGTCCTTGAAGGATGTTTTTATCCTGAAGTCAAATCATCATGATCTGATCCTACTGCTGACATAGACATGCTCTTTTGCTTCCTTGGGATTCTGTTCTGAAAACACAACTCATACCAGGTGGTATCATGTCTGCTTTTCACAAACTTGTCCTTGAGGACACAAACAACATGCTCTCCATGAGTTAAGCAATGAAAACTCACTATTCCCTATTTGCTATAGCATTGCTCTCGGCAGAAGTGGGGCAGAATATCTCAGGGAATTTGAGAAAAATGGAAGAACTCCACAGCAGTGAGCTCAGTGATACTCTGTTTAAAATTCCTTTTGCCAAAATCTGCTTGGGATTTCATTTCATAGCATCCCTTGCAGCCCCAGTGGGATCACAAATCTCACAATAACTCACCCCTGGGCTCATCTGACTCTTGGAACAGCAATTGAGAGTTGAATTCTATGTCTGAAAAAATTCATAGTTGAAAATACTCATTGGCTAATAAAAATGTTAGGTGCTTTACAGTTTTAGAAAACAGAAACAGAACAACTTTTTAAAGTAAATTAAACAATTATGTAAGTTTCTTGGAAATAATGTAAAATTTAAAATAAATTCTGTAAAAACAAAGTAATATAAATTGTAAATACAAGAGAAAGTAGACAAATATGTATATATATATATATATGTATATAGAGAGCTAGATAGATATAGATAGATACAGATATGTGGATGTATATTTGACCAATATATGACCAGTGAGGGAATCTGCCTATTTCAGTGAATAAAAATAAGAGTTACAAGGTCATGCTGTACCTTTTATTTCTCCAGCCATATATTCATTTTAATAAAAATGAAAACAAGATATATGTTACATGGTTTATGATAGTGTACCACATCAAGGGACAGAAAGCCCCTTAAAAGTAATTTTAGGTAATCTCAAGACTTCACTAATGAGCGGTGGAGTGTCAGCTTATTCATAAGTAAGAACTTTTGCACATCTTCTTTTAACAACTTTGAGATTGCTGATCCTCTCCCTAGTTTGTAAGGCTCTTTTTTTTTTCTTCCCTCCTTGAGGTGGTCTGATTATGTAGCCCAGGCTATCCTCAATCTCCAAATCCTCCCACCTCTGGTTCCCAAGAGCTGGCATTGGAGATATGATTAACACAAATTTCTGCTTGAAGGACTAAATATGGCCTTCATTCTGTTTATTTCTTAGAAGTGAAATCTTAATTTAAAACTTGTCAGGGAAACAGATTTGTGTATTATATGAAATATTTTAAGTCAGGTTGACAAAACTACTTAGTATAAGTTTTTTCAGTTCCTAGCTGTACCATCTCATCCCCTAATAGTCTGGAAAAGTAAAAATAATTGAAGCAGAAAAGGAGTAAAACTGATTTGGTTAATCTAATTGTACAGTAGCTAAAGACATTAAAAGGTATAACTCACTTCTATTCCCAAGTAAGTAAAATCAGTCCAAGAAATTTGGCAATTATTCATCACATTATGATTCTTCTGTGAAACTATGAGCTAACCTGTGTTAAGAGAAAACATGGCAAGCACTTTCTTGTATTTATTTGCTAATTTATCATTTATTTACTTATTTATTCTTCATACATACAATACTTCCCAGCTGCAGCCTCCCCTCCCTCCATTCCTACCAGTTCCCCTCCCCCTTCTCCCCTTTCTTTTATGTCCACTACAGACTCAACTAAGCAGGGCTCAGAGGGACTCACAGACCGAAGCGGCAACTGCAGAGCCTTCATGGGTCTGTGTTAGGTCTTCTACATATATGTTTTGGTTGTTAGCTTTTTTTTTTTTTTTTTTTTTTGTGGGAGTGAGGGTGTCTCTAACTCTTTTGATATTTACAATTTTAAATCCAATCATTAGTCTCCAAAGTATATTAGTGGAACATTCATTTGAGATATGTAAGATTTTGAACACCAAATCATTGCTATATAAGCTAATACATAAATCACTTTATAGTAATTGAGGGAAAGGAAGAATTTATTAGTAGTATTATAAATCATGGTTTTAGTTTTTTCTTTTTTTTTAATTAATTACTTGGGAAGAAGTTTCTATTCCTTTTTCTTCCTGTTACATAAGTGATAGTTAAAATTTAATAATACAAAGACAGATTTCATTTAAGGATGTATTTGAAAATCAGAGATAACTCTAAACATTGAAGATGTGGTTAATAAGCCTAAGTTCTAATGTGGTGGATGTGTGCAGAAACACTTGTGTTTTGATTTTATTTACAAAAATACTGACATTGAAAATATCCTAGTTAGCAACAACTTTAGTTTTAGATGATGAAAACTAGTCTATCTCCATAGAATTAGCCTGAAAATTGAATGAGTTCAATTGTATTGTATTGTGTAAAACATGTGACAAATTTGACTGTTAATCTGTGATATAAATGTTTACAAAATTTAGCATATTGGGTCAGGAGACATGGCTCAGATGTGGAGTGCTTGCTGGTTTTGAGAAGATACATGTTCCGTTCCAGCACCCATGTCAAGGTGCTCTCAGCTGTCTGTAACTTACAGCCCCAGTGGACCTGATGGCCTCTTCTGATCTATGAGAGCATCTGCAGTCTACTGTACATATCTACACACATGTACACATGCAAACACAAGTACTCCACTGTGCATATCTACACAAACACACACACACACACACATACGCAAACACATCCACTCTATTGTTCATATCTACACACATATACACATGCAAACACATGTACTCCACTGTGCATATCTATACACACACACACATGCAAACACATCCACTCTATTGTTCATATCTATACACATATACACATGCAAACACATACACACAGAAAAAACAAGTCCTATTTTAAAATACATTATAAAATTTCTCTATAAATATGTAACTACAATAGTTACTTATGTTTCTTATAAGTAACTATAAGACTACATTGTGAATTTATATCCCTAGATGAATGTTTCCTTTCAAATCCTCTTTTGAATCAGTCCTATCAGAATTGTTGCATAATGTTTCAATCAGCATACTCAATAATCTAACCATATATCAGTTAAGCAGCAGTCAGAATTTGTCTCAGATTTTCAGAGGAGAAAATGGTGCAATGAAATTTTAAAATTTTTAATGAGAAGTGGAAATCCAGCTGGCAACTCTAAAGATCAATGTTTTATTACCTAACAGGGGGATCTACATTTTTCTCAGACATTATAGTTAGCTTTTAGTTGTGTAAAGGTTTACTAAGTTTGTATGCTTGCTATGGAAAAACCAAATATAATTAAAAAATGGCTCTGACTTGAATTAGCATTATAATGGAAGGGGAGCCATAGGCTTAACAGTAGATGGTTTCAACATAATGGCCTGATAGAGAGCCCTAGAGAAGGTGAGTAACTTGGAGCTAATGAAGAAAGAATGATTATTTAATAGAGTTGATTGACTGTATTTATGAGAAGGAGCTTTTACTTATTTCTTAGACTGAAAAGATTTATTAAAGTATGTTAGACACTTGACAAATGTGCATTTTTAAGATGGAAATAGTTGAGAAAGAAAAAAATAAGAGCACAAAAAATGTTATGTCAATGGTTGTACCAAAACTTACAGAAATGAAAAAAAAATTGAATATTATAATAAATATCTTATTAAAAAAATCTATCTATCATCATCTTAGCTAAATTCAGAATTCAGCCCATTCCTGTGGGTAAAAGAATGAGAGACCACAAAGAACTCCACGAATAGCTATGTTGTCTTCATTTAACCAAACAAATGGACACATGTCTAGAGTAATACTTTGTGGAAAGTTTTATAATTTGACCAGAGAAATTATTTAAAATACCTTTAGAAATAAAATGTTTTGGTCAGAAAGAAAGAACTTAATAGTAATCTCAAGAGTAATCATTTAAATTTAATGAAGAGAAGGAAATAACTATCAAAGGGCTATCAAAAGAAGAAATACCTATCCAAAGAAGAAAATGGATAAAATTAACTCATTTGTACACTGTTACTGTGTTTTTAGATGACAAATATTATATAAACATGTAGTGCCATGTGATGTTTTGATATGTATTTATTATAGAATGATCAAACCAAGATAATCACCATATTTAAACTTTAAACATTTATAAATGGGTTACCAGAAATATCAGAACAAGTCAGTCTTCAAATATACAAGTAGATGAATATTTTGTCGTTCTCCCCTGGGAAGAACAATCTTTCTAGTCACAGGTACTAGGCCCCTCTAACAACACTATGTTTGGGTTCCATCTCTTGGAGTGGCACTTAAATCCAATCAAAAAGTGGCTGGTTACTCCCTTTATTCATGCCACTATTGTACAACAGGGCACATCTTGTCAGGCCAGTCATTGTTGTAGCTTGAAAGGTTCACAGGTGGGTGAGATTTTCAATGACTTTTATCCTATAATAGTGTACATAGAAGATTCATTACCATGTAAGATACCCAGCAGTGTGAAGCCTTTAGGTGAGTAACAATGTGATTTCTCCATGTTCTGTGACTCAAGTGTATGGTGCTTTTGGCAGTATGATCTGCAAGGTAGCCAAGGGTACTGCAAATACCCTTTAATGCTCCATTGGTAACTCCATTGGTCAACAACTCATTTCTGGTAGTGGGGCTTTTATTTGCTATCTTGAGGCATCTTGTTGAAGTATTATTCATCTATTGTAGGTAAATATATTCAAAATACAGTGTACAAAATTCAGGAAGAATTAATAATTATACCACTTCAAACGAAAAGACATTGTTTTAAGAAGTTCAGTGTGAGTGGGTGCTGTGGGGTGGTCTGTATGTCAAATTACTCTGATTGGTCAATAAATAAAACACTGATTGGCCAGTGGCTAGACAGGAAGTACAGGCGGGACTAACGGAAAGGAGAAAGAAAGAACAGGAAGGCAGAAGGAGTCACTGCCAGTCACCACCATGACAAGCAGCATGTGAAGATGCCAGTAAGCCAGGAGCCACGTGGAAAGGTATAGATTTATGGAAATGGATTAATTTAAGCTATAAGAACAGTTAGCAAGAAGCCTGCCACGGCCATACAGTTTGTAGGCAATATAAGTCTCTGTGTTTACTTGGTTGGGTCTGAGCAGCTGTGGGACTGGCGGGTGACAAAGATTTGTCCTGACTGTGGGCAAGGCAGGAAATCTCTAGCTACAAGTGGGGGCAAGAAACAGGGATGGGGATAAAATCATCAAAGTGTATTATATTCATGTATGAAGCTGTTAACAAAAATAAAAAGCAAAAATGAAAATTATAAAAATACATTGAAATATAAATTTCAATTTTAGGCACATATACACATAAAATTAAAATTAAAATAAAGATAAATATAAAGTATGTTTTAATGTTATAGAAAAAAATGATAAGATGGTACCTTTAACGACTGAAGAGACTCAAACATATGGATTATTTGATAAAGAATAATATGTGAAATAAATACTATTACATTTCAATAGGACGTGTACTTTAAGCTACAAATGGCAATTTAAATAATTTTAGGTAAAATTTTGCTCTTATTACATGACTTTCATGTTTAAGAGTGTATATGTCAACTTGAAGGAGACATGGGGAACATTAACATTTAAGGCAGAAACAATGAGGAACCTCTGTATTTTAACAACACATAGACCACATGAACTGAGCAGATACATTGGGATTTCTGAATTCAGCAACATATCATAATGTCTTCTTTGTACACAGAGAACATTCTCTGGAAGAGATCACACATTTGAGCACAAAACAAATATTAAATGAGAAATGGATGAAATAATTTGAAGTATTTCCAGGCCACAATGGAACAAAATCAGAAATCAATAAAAGCAAGAAAATTGTGTAAATGAATACATTTTTTAAAGTAACCAATGGTCAAATGAGAAACTGATAGTAATTAAATATTTCCACGAATAATAAAAGCAAACCAAACACACAGTAAGCCAAACATGGTGTACAGAACGCCCAGAACAAAGAAAGAAGCTTATGCAATGAGTTCCAGTGTTGAAAGAAATCTCAAATTAAGAATGGGGTAAGATATCATGATACCTAACTACAATATAATGAATAAAGATGCAGCTAAAAATTCAGGAAGAGCTATGGAATAGCCACCACTCTTTAAGAAGCATGCAAGGAGATGTTTCTGTTTTGAATTAGAACAGGGAAGTCAATTGGCTCTTCAGACGTGAAACCTAGTCCTAGGCCCACCATGTTAAAACAAGAAGTAAAACAGAGCCAAGTGATCATTACCAAAATCCAGATCATGTATATCCCTTCTCCCTCTTGGTGAGACCATGTCTTAAGAAGTTCTTATCTTTTTTTTTTTTTTCACTCCATTATAAGGAGCCAGAATCATTGGATGTACTCAGGTCTCCTACTTTTTCTTCCTGCAAGTCAGACGAGGCTCTGTTGAAGTAGTTTCTCTCGGTGGAAAGGATTTTGATTTAGACACTGCCATACTTTGGTCATATTTCACGTTTTTTTTTTTTTTCTTTGCAAAATCCTAGTAGAGCCCCTGGAGGAAAAACTTGTGAAAATGTGGGGGCTTCTGGAGGGTTTCATTCCCAAGCTCCTCAGCTCCCAGCCTCCAGGAATTCCTTAATTGCCTTTTAAGTGTTTCTCATAGTCTTCCTGCTAACTACTTGCTCTGGTAGTTTATAGTTTTGGTAGCCTGTCATTCTCTTAATTTGTTTTTTTTTTCTTCATTTCCCACAAAACTGGGGCCTCTTGACTTCAATTATATGATATATCTGAGAGGAGGTATTAATTTTTACTTTATTCGGCATTTTTTCTTCTTTTTTTCTTGTGAGCATCAAATAAGGATTTCCAATCTCTGTCTGTCAGAAATGATCCCAAAACACATCCCGTGAATGTATATTTTAATATGAAAGTGCTTTCAAGTTCTGTAGAACAAGGAAGATGTGTTACTTCAATTTATAATCATCACATATTATGAGTAGCAGCTAAAAAGAAATTCCAAAGTTTCAAGATTATTGGACCAAAAATAGAAATACTCAAAATAAATTTAGGAAGTGAGTATTCTACAGTCTTGAACTTGGAGGTTATCAACCTTTCAAATAAATGTCAACAGGGGAACCAAACTAATCAATTTCATAGAATGAAGATTTTGGTGAGTGCATATGTTTGAAATGCTGAACAGGCTTCCAGTGCACATTTGTTACACTTTTTGGGAACTCAGAACAGTAGTGCTAAACATATAAGTCAAGGAGATGAATCTGTTAAAGCCATAAGCCAAAGGGGATCACTAAGACAACAAAGCCTGAAGACTGATTTCTGCAACACATGAAACTTTGTAATTTAGGAAGAGAGTTTAAGAGAGTGACGAGTAACCACTAGCCATGCAGGAAGAAATTCCCTCATGAAATCCAGGCAAATGTACTTTTTATTTATTTATTATTATTTTTTTTATTTTAGAAGGGCCATTATCTCTGCTAAATGTTAATTAATATGAGGTTTAAAAATTGACTATTGTGATTAAGTGAGTAGGTCTACGGTCCCAAATTCAGTTTCTGAAACAGAGAAAAGTACTGATGGATTTCAGTTTGCTGCTAAGTTGCAGAGTTTAACAAGTTGCTTTGCTTTTTTTTTCTTCTCCCTTCTTTGTAGTTTCTCACTAAGGAATTACACTTACCACCACAATCTTTTAAACACCTTCGGATTCCAAGTACTAACTTGGGGCGTCCATCTGTTGTCAGAACTCCATGGTGCTGAAGTGAAACTGGCCGAGAACTGACATCCAGAGAGGCATAGCCTGTATAATGTACTTCTCTTCTCCTTTGCCAAAAATAATATCTAAATTTTGGCAGGAAATAAAAAGGATTTTACACTCTGGAGTATTTGTGGTTTTTAGCTCAAAATGTAAAGGGGGGGGTGCCCCCAGGTGTGTGCCAGAGTATGAGATCCCTGATAGTACTCTTCCAAACCTGAAATCATCACCTCACATGCTTGTGTTAACGATAGGTGCAGACCCTCATAGCAATATATATTCAAAATAATGTAATATAAGCCTCTATGCCTAAAGATACCATGTGCTTTGCATCCAGGGCTCTGACACCTTCAAGTGGCTCTGACCTGAAAGTTTCCTCCCCATGGACAATCTTCATTGGTACCAAAAGGCACCAGGCAACCTTCCAAGTGAGAAAAGCAGCAAACAGTCCTGCCAGCTATGATGCCTATGAACCACAACTGTGAGCAGCATATGTTGCGAAATATTATTTTAAGGTGTGCTACATGCTACATTTGTTTATTCTCTGAAACATTTGTTTGATGATGCAAAGACGTGTTGCATTCCTTTATGTTGCATTTGTTTAACTCTGTGAAGCTGTATTTATTGCTTTGCCTGTCTGAAACACCTTATGATCTAATAAAGAGCCGAACAGCCAATAGCAAGGCAGGAAAAAGGATAGGCAAGGCTGGCAGGCAGACAGAATAATAGAAGGAGGAATCTGGGAGAAAAACAAGAAAGAGCAAGGGAAGAAGGAGAGTACCAGGGGCCAGCCACCCAGTCACACAGCCAGCCATAGAGTAAGAGCAAAAGTAAGATATACAGAAGTAAGAAAAGCAAAAAGCCCAGAGGCAAAAGTAGATGAAATAATTTAAAGTTAAGAAAAGCTGGCAACAAACAAGCCAAGCTAAGGCTGGGCATTCATAAGTAATAATAAGCCTCCATGTGTGACTTACTTGGGAGCTGGGTAGCAGGCCCCCGAAGAGAGCCCAAAGAATAAAGAGTAAGAGTATAACACGGTTTTAACAGGGCAGTTTGTGGCAGCCTTGTAACAGAGGAGACACAACAAAGTAATAAGAAGTCAAGTGGCTGCAGGAAAAACAGCTATCTAAAGGGTGAGCTCAAAGCATATTTGCTTTTCATAGAAGGTCAAGGCTGGAAGCCCTGTGCCCGCCAGTCAGCTTTTCCAATTTACCTAATCTTACTTAACATAAACTAAATATAAAAATCATTGACATATTAGCAAACAAACAAAAACAAAACAAAAGCAAAACAATACAAACCCTTGGAATTTTACCATGTAACAATTATTATCCTAATGCTGCCTAATTTTTAGTGTTTTGGATCATTTTTTTCCTTTTGAGAAAAGCAGTAACCAAATGGTAACCCACATTCTCTTTTTTTCTCCTTTCTGTTCTGTCTTTACTTTTTCTCATGTTTTACCCAGAATTCAGCCCGTGCCTATGCACACATTGTGCAGCCGCGCCACCTTTTTAAACAAGAAATGTGGAACAGATTCGGGTCAAATGAGAAAGCCCAGGGATCTTTGTTGAAATGTCACACCTTAATAAAATATCAGTCTACTGATTTATCAAAAAGAATAAAACACAACCAACAACACGCATGGCTCATTCTAAGAGTGGAGTATTGGCAAGTAAACTTGGAAGTAACCAACAGCTCTCTTACTGGAAACCATTTTACAAGAGGGCAAACGTGTTGGGTGTTGGAAAACTAGTCAACTACCCAGAGTTAGTGAAGTCGTGGGTCCTGGAGGAAAACCTACGACTTTAACTTTACTAAACCAGGAAAGCATAGTTCTTACCCTTCAACAAAGAAACGTCTCTTTGTAACAGACTGAGACCACCACAGAAAACCACAACCAATAATGCAGACATGTGGAGTCCCATCCCAGCTCATTCATCTGTTTCACAAGTCCTGTGCCAAAGGCTCTGGGATCATTAAGGAAAGGAGGGAAGAAAGATTCTAAGAGACAAGGAAATAGTTTTCCTTGAGATTGTTTCTCCTAGGATTGTAAGAAGCTACACTCATAAAGTCCCACCCACATGACTGCCCAAACCTGATCTGAATAAGAACAATAGCGCATGCTGCCACGGATGAAGGGAAGCCCAGGTTGCCTCACCCTGACAAAGAACTACAGGGAACAGGAATCCTGAGAGCCAGATAAATAGTCTCTGTCAGGGGAGAGCAAACCAGCTGGTTATCCAATACCAAATGGTCAGTCTGGAGAGTACTCATACAAGCGCATGATCCAGATTGAGCTGGTTATATGCTCTCCTTTTCTCTTCTGCAATTCACAACTCAGTATATCTGAATTTGACTTATGTCCACAATTTTGCCAAGCAAATCACTTTAGGTCCAAAGCGGGTTCCCAAAATGGCAGTGCTGTTAACAATGTCCTGAATGACAGTGGGCTCCACTCAAAGTAAACATAAGGATTGCTAGCAGATCAACAAAACCCCGAATAAGCATTCCTTAGAAACCCTGTGAAGCAGGATTCTATTTGTCAGGAAAAGCCACTATTTCCCTTTTCTGCCTCCTACTGCCGTCTACACACATCTAATTCCCAAATAAGCCTGTAACAGATCAAAGTCCACATATTAGCTCCCCAGCTATTCTGGCTCACACACACCCGTAGTGACCCCTACCCCCAGCCCCTACCTGTCCTCTTAAAACTGGCAAGGCTGCTCCTACTTTTGTGGTATTCTCTTCCCCCTCTGAGAGACAGCCTTGGCAGTTTGATTCCTGAATAAACTTGTTTTCTAGCCACAGAGTGATCTAGTTCAGTGGGTTCCCTGAGCCCTTCCTCACAATTATAATGTAAAATACCTTTGATTGTAATTTTGTTGTGCTTATCAAAGGTAAGTAACATTTCTTCTTCATCACTTTAAAATGATAGGAAATGAAAGAATATTTTCATTGTCATTAACATTTGTAATTGTTACCTCAAAATATGAAGTAGAATTGGTCCGAATGCTGTTCCATGCTAACATCTTGATGAACTATGACTGGGATTAGAAAAATGACCTCTGTAAAACGCAGTCATTGGGGATTCAGAATGCAAACTCCATTGGATTAGAAAATTCCTGGGTGTTAGTGAAGCACACTTCTCTATCAGTCAGGAGAATTGTAGAGAGGATTAATTGAGAATGGAAGACATTCCCTGAATGTAGGTGGCACTATCCCATGAGCTAGGGTCCCCAACAGAGTAAACTAAGAAAAGGTGAAAGGTGTGTGAGCACCAACTTCTGTCTTCTCTGTTTCTGGTCTTCAGAGTTGTCAACATCCTTACAGTCATGATGCCACAGCCTCAGTCTGCTTATACCAGGACACCTCCCCACAGGGATTGACAGTATCCTCAGCTTGCTTATACCAAGACACCTCCCTACAGGGATTGACAGTATCCTCAAGTATTTTTCACTTGGTTTGCTTTGTTTTATCTTGGTTTGGTTAGGTATTTGGTCATAACCATGAGACAAACAACTACTGCAGTAAGTTTCTTATAGCACAATATTTTCTTTTGGTGGTGAAACCAGTGAACTAGATGGAAAGATGAGAGGTCCAGAGATAGCTTGAACTTCCATAGTCAATCAAATCATTTAGGAGTTTAAATCAGCATGGGAAAGACATGCAACCATTGCAGCAGAGTTGTTCTAACTAAAAGTCTTCCACAAAAGGCTCCTGGGATCTGGGACATCTGTTTGCTCTCTAAGGGAGTCTAAGAATTAGATACTATGAGTAAACAGGTGACAGAGAAAACTGCATCATGTAGGTTGTGCTTACTGACCAGTGCTGAACTAGAAAGGAACATGATGATCAGCAAACCAAAATGCAACTATAACGTAACCATATTTATGATCAATAAGGCCAAGTGGGGGTGAGAGGTGTTCTTTTAAAATACATTAGATAAAAATCAGGACAAAAGTTTCACTAAGATATTTGATAGCCTTAAAGGTTCTGCTACAGAAATCCAATTATGAAATGAATGAGATAAACTGAGCAATGAGTGAGGTCAAAAGGGGTTTGAATAGATAAGGACATATTTAAAAGAGAATAAAGTATTATGTTAATTATTATTACCATAGTATAATTGAAGTTCACCTCACGTGTTTTTAAAAAGAAAGTATAAAGGTTTATGTTATTAATAGGATGGGTAATGTGAAGGATGAGGTTGAAATCCCACTTGGCTTACAGATAAAAATGAACCCAAAAAGGTGTATTGGGAAGAAAGATGAGGCTACAGGGAAACACAATGTACTGAATATATTTAATTGATGTGTCTATGAGGCCAGGAGGAAATGAGAATAACATTTGCTAGATGTCTCATTTGTATTATTAGTTAAACATTTTTAAATTAATACATTCTACTGTTTTAGATTATCTTGTTCTATTTCCATGCATTATACATCCTGTTTTTGTTTTTTGTTTGTTTGTTTGTTTTGTTTTGTTTTGTTTTGTTTTTTTCCAGACAGGGTTTCTCTGTAGCTAGAGTTTTCCTGCCTTGCCCACAGTCAGGACAAATCTCTGTCACGCGCCAGTCCCACAGCTGCTCAGACCCAACCAAGTAAACACAGAGACTTATATTGCCTACAAACTGTATGCTAACTGTTCTTATAGCTTAAATTAATCCATTTCCATAAATCTATACCTTTCCACGTGGCTCCTGGCTTACTGGCATCTTCACATGCTGCTTGTCATGGTGGCGACTGGCAGTGACTCCTCCTGCCTTCCTGTTCTTTCTTTTCTCCTCTCTGTTAGTTCCGCCTATACTTCCTGCCTAGCCACTGGTCAATCAGTGTTTTATTTATTGACCCATCAGAGCAATTTGACATACAGACCATCCCACAGCATTTCTCTGTATAATTTTGGTGCCTATCCTGGATCTCACTCGGTAGACCAGGCTGGCCTTGAACTCACAGAGATCCACCTGGCTCTGCCTCTGTAGTGCTGAGATTAAAAGTGTGAGCTATTGCTGCCCAGCTTATTTTTACATTCTCTAAATAGTGAATGCAAAATTTTCCATTTTTGTCTAATTTATTGATCTCTTTTGTTTTGCTAAGTGTTGCTTAACTTTTACATCTTTAAATTTCATGACATATAATTTCAGTTTAAAGACATGTTTTCCATGGTCTTTATATTTTTTATTTTGAAATTCATAAATATCTACTGAGAATAATTTACTAACAAGCAAGCATGGTGACCATATCTTGCTTTTTTATTGCTAACTGGGTAAACTGAATACCTGTCCATGTTTGCATGCATGTACTCAGGTAAACAACATTTTCTGTTTTGCTAAGGTTTCTTACCTTATAGGAAACAGCAGAGATTATAGGGATTATTCAAACACATTTAAATAATGAAGCACACATCCTGCTACTGATTCAATATTCACTTAAAGGTATACAATCATAAAAATTCTTCATCCAAATTTTATGTTGTGGATGTTTAATAGCTATATTTATTTGATTACGTAATATATAATTTTTTGAATTTTTATTCTTGTAAAGAAAAAAATTACACTTGACATTTGTGTGTGTATATATATATATATACACAGATGTCACCAATTTTAATGCTCAAGAAATTAAAGTGGCTTATTGATGTTTAAATCCTTTCTGAATGAGGGATTATGTGCACCTGTTATTATGTCTTTCTGATAGTATATTTTTCTAATATTATTTCCAATGATTTAGTTTTCTTTCTGTTGTTTGTAGACAAGAGTTTACTATGTAGCCCACACTATTTAATTTACTATCTCTTCCAGTCTAGTCTTCAGTGCCTTTGACAACCTCTTGAATACTGAGATCACCTGCATGCTCTGAGAGCCTAGCTTGATTAAAAATTCTTCATACCTCATTCTCCTGACATATGAGATGGATGCAAGTTTGCGGTGCTTATAAATGTCTATTTCTTGTCACAATTGGGTACTCGTATATTTTCTGTTCAGAGGAGAAGAATGCAAAAAATACTAGGGACTAAATGGATGTTTTCAATCAAGATTTAATTTAAGAAATTATTCTTCATTTCATGATAATGGAATTTTTAATTTCCTACCTAGTAAATTGGGCTTATTAAACTTATTTCAGGAGGTTAACTGGACGGGGACTCACTTGTGCAGCTTTCAGATGGCTATCTTCCTATAAGTCTTATGAGGTGATGTGCCTCCTTAATCAATGTAGTCCACTGTAGGAGTGTAGGAACACCCTAACAATAGCCAATGGGCTGTAGAATATATTGAAATACCTGAGAGTAGCAAGTATGGAGTCTGATTGTATGAAGGCTGTGATGATAGTTGCATCCACCTGTGGTGGTATTGTGTTCCCCAAAATATTGTGCACTCTAATAAACTTATCTGGGGTCAGAGACAGAATAGCCACAATATGAAACATAGAGGTTAGGCAGTGGTAGCACACACCTTTAATCCTAGCATTCCAGAGACAAAGATCTGCCTGGATCTCTGTGAGTTCAAGGCTACATTGGAAACAGCCAGGCATGGTGACATACGCCTTTAATCCCAAGAAGTGAGCCTTTAATCCCAGGGAGTGATGGTAGAAGGCAGAAAGATATACAAGGTGTAAAGACCAGAAACTAGAAGCATTTGGCTTGTTAAGCTTTTAGGCTTTTGAGCAGCAGTTCAGCTGATATCCATTTAGATGAGGACACAAAGGCTTCCAGGCTGAGGAAACAGCCAAGAAACTGGCCAGGTGAGGTGGCTGTGGCTTGTTCTACTTCTCTGATCTTCCAGCATTCACCCCAATACTTTGCTCCAGGTTTGATTTTATTAATAAAAACTTTTAAGATCTGTGCTGCATCCACCCCTGCTATGGTGAATATCACATGCAGCTAAGCCTCAGTTGTTTGCCTTGTGATAACTTGGTCACATAAGAGTGTCTTTACAATATAGTAGGAATTATAGTAGAAAGATTTCTCCAGTCCCTCCCTGCTCCACAGTCCCTCAACCACTTATAAAATAATCATTCAGAAGCTTATATTAATTACCAATTGCATGGCCTATGGTAGGCTTCTCGTTAGCTAGCTCTTACAAATTATTTCATTTCTATAATCTTTATTTTGCCATGTATTACATGGCTTTACAGTTCTGCTGTCATCTTGCTCCTTGGACAATGGGCTGATATCTCCTTCCAGACTCTGCCTTTCTCTTCCTGTCTATCTGCTTGGATTTCCTGCCTGCCTCTAAGTTGCCTTGCCATAGGCCAATACAGCTTTATTTATTAACCAATCAGAGCAACACATACTCATAGCATATAGAAAGACATCCAGAGTACTTTCCCTTTTCTGTCTAATCAAAAGGAAAGGTTTTAACTTTAACCTAGTAAAATTACATATAACAAAATAGTTACCAAGCAAGAATTACAGTTACAATATCGAGTCTATTTATATTTGACAAATTTAAAGAAAATATTCTATCTATCCTATATTTGTGAGCCTAAGGTTTCATATCTAATTTATCTTTTATCATAACCAAGGAAAATTATAATTATAACTATCTAGTCTTCAACTACATCAAAGACCTCTGAAGGAAATACTATTACCTAAGTAAAGAGGAAATGCATTGTAAGCAACTTCCAAAATTCTGAAAATGACAGAGACAGCTGTCTGCCTGGACAGTCACCCAAAGTTCCTCTGTAACATTGGGGCATCCATCTTCAGCCAACAGGCCCGGCTAGCTCAGTCAGTAGAGCATGAGACTCTTAATCTCAGGGTCATGGGTTCAAGCCCTACGTTGGGTGCCAAATATAGACAAATTTCTAAATGGTCTTATTAAATAAAAAAAAATATGGAGCCAAATATAGGGTTGAAAGCCTTAGAGAGATCAGGGAAATAGGGAAAGCCACCAGCCAGCCTTACCTCACTAATTCTGCAGCTTCCAAATGTGAGCCACTTCCTGTCTTGCCCACGCCTTTATTGCCTTGCTGTTCTGCCCTCTCATTGGCTATCTTAGTCCAGCTACCTCACTTCTTGTCACTGTCTATCTGTACAGACCTCCAGGTCTCTATGATTGGTAAGGGGATTAAAGGTTTGTGTCACCATGCTTGACTCTGTTCCCTAATGTAGCCTTGAACACACAGAGACCCTGCCTGATAAGATTAAGGGTATGTGTTGCCTGACTTTTTGTTTACTTAAAATGGCTGGCCTTTTCCCCCTGACCTCTAGGCAAGCTTTATTAAAGCACAAATAAAGCATCACCACATTTCAGTAAAAGTAAAAAAATCACCACAGGGAATCAACATCCAAGTAGCATATTATATGGTAGTTTTTTGAGTTATCAGGTATATTTAATAAAGGAGAAGATGGGATCAGGGGACTAGCCTGATGTTTCTTATGGATGAAGGGGGTGGTATAAAGAAACAATTGATAGAAACTATGTTTTCCTCCACGATCTTTTGGACCTGGTTAACATTTTTCTAAGTAACTAGTTTTCTTCTGAATCCCAAGACCAATTGGTAATCATAAATTGTTTCTGTTCCTAGTAGACCTCCTGAAATTCAAAAATTTGCAGCTCATGAGAAGAGTGAAATAGAGAAGAGGGAGAAAGTGGGTTAGAAATGTACTACCCCCAAACATCTACATCACCAAAAAAGTACCACATCAGCATGGATGACTACCTCTTAAGATCTGCATAAATGAAGCCCAGCTTCACTCAACCTTTCACCTATTTACCCTCACACTTCATAAGACTGTATTTTGGGGGTTATCAATTTTTCCATAAGTAACTTCTCACTTGTGCACCTGTAATTAATTCCAATAAGCCTATTGATTGACCAAGATAACCAAAGATGGGATTTCTTCTTTTGTTGTTGGTGTTGTATTTGATAGACATATTTTCATATCTATTCAAGCAAAGTAATGAAACATAAAGACTATGTCTCCATCCCATGGCTTCTTTAGACCTACCACAATATTCCCCTACTTTGTTTATTCTATAAAATATTCTGTCATTCTTCATCTTAAGTTTATGTGCTTAGGCTAACTAATGAATGATGTCCACCTTTCTACATTATTTTCACTAGCCATAGTAATTACTGGTATTTCTACAGTGCTCTTACCCCTGTCTTTGGCTGTCTAGGTGGCCAATGATATGGTCTATTTTCAAGTGTATCCACTTTAGCAGGAAATAATTGACATGTACCCTATGTCCACAAAAATTGATTTACTAACTTTATTTCCACCTCTATATTTTTTTAATTCTCTTTAACTATCACAATGTTTAACTGGTTTTCATTGAAAACTCCAGTCTCAGAGACTTCTTCCTATACAAAGTAAAATTCAAATTTTATTAATTTCTTCTTCCCACACTGTGGCTTGGTGTCAAATATGAAATAGTATTAAACTTTTCTTTTTTGGTCATTTGGACTTTTTCTGCTTCTTCCTTCATATTTGTTAAGGACCCTTGAGTACCACTCTCTCCTCTTGCCTTGTGTAACATACCTACTAAATTGCCTCAGGGGCATTGGGTTCTGCAGTATACTCCACTGTTTTTCTTTTGTAAACATCATGTTTCAGTCCAAAATACTCTTACATTCTGTTAAACAGTATACTTCTCCAGATAACACATTTTTCTTGAGAACTAGTTTGGGCACTTTTATCCTGTATGAGCTATTCTCTTTCACTTAATTTCTTTCATTTCAAGTAATATTGATTATCCTTACTTTGAGGATCTTGATGTGGATCATGGATAAATCAAATATTATTATATTACAAGACTAAAAAAATCCTTCTAAAATATTTGATGTTATAACATCTTGGCTTAGTGGCTTGTTATAGTAAATACCAGACACTAGACTTTTAAGGCTCGGAAACATATTATTCATAGCTACAGATCTTCCAACATCCAGGATCAAATAATTGAGTGATCAGCTCTCTGTGAACACCTCAATCATCTTTCATACACAGATCTTCTGTCTTAAATTTATTTAGTTGAAAGGGTGGGTTATCTCCACATGCCTCTTTTATGAGTGCAGTGATCCATTTCAAGTAATTTTTACCTCCATGAATGACCCATCTCCAAGTGCTATCCCCAAATACGGTCACACTGAACATCATGTTTCAACACAAACTTAGTGAGGGACTGTTTGGGGGCGCTCTTCCTAAGTCCATGTGAACAGAAGACTTCTCATCCCAGATAAGGAGCTTGCCGTGGGCCGAAGTAACAGGAACACTGATGTCCAACTTGCTAAGCCAATGCATTTTGGATTTACAGAAACAGGGCAGACCCAAAGACACAGCCATAGCACTGAAAGCCCGTCCCAGCATGGATGATGGCTCATGAAACTAAACCTGGGAGTTCTTTCCTTGAATTACAGTTAGCTGAATATGTTAGAGAGTCTCATTTAGGGAGTTTGACTGGTCTGAGTTTCCTCAGCTGTCCTTACTGCTTATGGGATGTCAGAGAGGGAGGGATCTGGTTCATCTGATCAGTTTCAGTGACTTTCTAAGTTTAAAAAAGTGTACTGCCCAAGTCCTAAAAAACTTCCTTTAAGGATTTTTGACTCAGTTTACAGAAGGAAACAAAGGATGAAAATTCAGACTAAACTTAACAGTGGGAGGAGACTATTTAACCTGAGAGGGACATTTCAAGACCCACTGGCAACCAGGGGCAGCATGATTTGAGTAGGGGTTTGGAGCGAAGGCTAAGAAATGGGTAGCAGAATCTCATTGTAGACAGGATGGGGGAAGTAAGCTATTTTTTTCTAGATACGTTGCTATTTGAAACTACAGGGAAAGGGGGAGTTCTGCTGTCTGTTTCTGTAAATGTTGGGTGTCTGAGGTTGGGGTCAGTGGCTCCTCTCTTACAACCTCTGGGAATTGTACAAATAGCTGACTTCCTGGAACTTGGAGCTGAGCCTGTTTAGGGCCTCAGCTTTAAGGAAAGGGTGTTGTAAACAAAGGCTTTTCTGTCCCACCCAGTCCTGAAGCCACTTTTAAAATAACTACTCAGAGGCTTAATATTAATTACAAACTGTTTGGCCTATTGCTTAGGCTTATTATTAACTAGCTCTTACAACTTAAATTGACCCATTTCTATTAATTGATGTTTTGTCACATGTCTTGTGTCTTTACCTGTGTTCTAATACATCTTGCTTCCCCGGAAGCTTGCTGGTGTCTCTCTGACTCTGCTCTTCTCCTGTATCTCTCTTTGGATTTCCTGCCTGGTCCTATTTTGCCTTGCCATAGGCCAAAGCAGCTTTTTTATTTTTTTAAATCAACAAATGAGAGCAACATATATTTACAGTGTCCAGAAAGACCATCCCACAGCAGGGGCTTTCCTTTAATCCTTTTAGCTCTAGAGTTTAGCAACTGATTACCCACCCCTCATGATTTCCTTAGAAACTATTCTTCTCGGAATAAAGAGGTCTTCATGAATCCTAGCCGTGGTGGTTTGAATGTAAAATGTCCCCCATAGGTTTCTGTATTGGAACACTTGGTCCCCAGTTGTTGACACTGTTTAGGGATGTTTTAGAACCTTGTTGGAGAATGTCTGCCACAGGGGATGGGATTCAAAGGTTTACAGCTTTGTTCCACCTTTTGCTCTCTCTCTATGCTTCTTGTATACAGATAGAAATGAGATCTCTTGGCTCCCTGCACCCGTTGCCTGCTGCTAAGCCTTGTCCATATCCACTGTTGTGGACTCTTCCTCTGTAACTGTAGGCGAAATAAACTCTCCCTTCTACAAGTTAAAAAAAAAAAGGAATTTCTGGAATCTTAAGGAGCCTTTATTTAGAAACCCCTGACTCTTTTTTTTTTTTTTTTTTTTTTTTTTGGTTTTTCGAGACAGGGTTTCTCTGTGTAGCTTTGTGCCTTTCCTGGAACTCGCTTTGGAGACCAGGCTGGCCTCGAACTCACAGAGATCTGCATGCCTCTGCCTCCCGAGTGCTGGGATTAAAGGCGTGTGCCACCACCGCCCGGCTGAAACCCCTGACTCTTAAGGAGCTTCCATTCAAGACAGTAAATTTCAACTCAGCATGAAAACTCAAGAAACAACATTGACCAAGATAGTCTTTCTCAAGGACCATGCTAAGCTCAAAAATACACTTCTTTTTAAATATATTTTTTTATCGATTCTTTAGTAATTTCACACCATACATCTCAATCCCACTCATTTCCCAGTCCCTCCAAATCCACCTTTCACCCTTGCAGTGTCCCCCACCCCCAAAAAGGAAATCTAAAAAAGAAATATTAAAAATAAGATAAAAATTAAAAATGCAAGTAAGAATATTAATTAAAAACAAACAAACATGCAAAAACAAACAAACAAGCAAACAAACAAAACTCCACTTCCTCCTCTCTTTTCTGGTTCTCCATTGCCTCTTCATTTGTCTTAGTGGCATTGGAAGCTGCATTGTATCATTCAGTAAACTCTTTTGAGCAAACAGCTTTGCTTGCAAATATTCATTGTGTAATGAGTTGTTAGTCAGGTTCAAGGTCTCTGGCTTCCGGCACACCATTAATACTGGGCCTTCACTGAAATTCCTCTCAGATATCCTCCTGTTGCCCCCATCCATGACTCATGGATTAACCTAGAATGTAGCCACAGATTCTCTTTTTCTGTGGAAACAAAAGCAAAACCTTGTTTCCAAAGCAACATATTCCTAGACCCAAATTTTGACGTCATGATATCTTTAAGATACATATGTTAGTTTAACTTAGCAACCCCTAAAATGAAATGTCTCCACAGTTAAGAATCCGAAAGAAAACACAATAACATACAGTGTCCAGACTCTCTGTGTATTTCCATCTTTATGTAGCTTTTTAAAAAATTCTATTTCTTTTTTAAGGACTTTCTCTACTTTTTCTTTTCTTGCTCAAGCCTATGTATATTTTTAAACATCTTGTAACCCGTTTAGAGGTCCCCCCCCCCCACCAGAATCTGTCTTTATTGTGTATCTAATCCTTTTCTGACCAGGAGAATTTTTAAACTATAAAACTGCTTGGCTATGACGAAAGTGTGGATGCGGCAGCTAGCTCCATCCCGCTCAGCTTTTCAAAGTGATGCAGGTACTAATGAGTCACATTTACCTCCCCAATTCTGGGAAACAGTATTAAGTATCATGTAGCAGTGTTTTTAAGCCCACAGTTGTGTTCTCAATCCTGCAGTCAGGGGCTAGGAGAAGTCTCTTTGTACCGCGGCTTGTGGAAGAGACTGGAAATCTGCTTTGCAGTTTGGCTCAGGCAGCTGGTGGCCAGCTGCATCTAGCAGGCAGCTCTCAGGAAACGTGTCTCTGCACTACTGCTCGTATGAGACTGCGAGACTAGAAAGCTCAGTATGGCTCCGTTTCTGTGCATTTTAATCTTTTTTAAGCTTTCTCAGGTCTATGTGGATCAATGCCCTACAGTGGGAGCCAAATGTAGTGCTGTGGGGTAGTCCTTCTGTATGCTGTGACTATGTGTTGCTACCATTGGTTAATAAAGAAACTGATCTGGCCTATGGTAACACAGGTTATAGCTAGGTGGGAAATCCAAGAAAAGATACAGGGAAAGGAAGGCAGAGTCAGGGAGATGCTGAGCACTGCCAGAGGAGCAAGATGTGATCAGGTAAAGCCACGGGACACATGTGATGCATAGATTAATAGAAATGGGTTAATTTAAGATGAAAGAGCTAGCTAGCAAGAAGTCTGAGCCATAGACCAAACTAATGTAGAGTAACTAATTTGTAACTAATGTAAGCCTTCGTGTGTTTATTTGGGACTGAGCTGCTGTGGGACTGGGTGGAACAGAAACTTTGTCTACGTATGTGGATTCTATGAATCAATCCCAGATCCTCATACTTATTCAGCAAGCACTGACCCATCTCTCCATTGTATGCCTTTCTTTTTTATTTCCCTTAGTATTTGAATGGATTATCAGGTCAAACTTCCAATGGCACAAGTAAAGAACCAATCTAGAGAACATGTTAAACAATACTGCATAGTGTTGAACACTACTCGCCTCGATGCTGAATAGTTAAAGTGTGGTAATTACTTATAGATGATAAGACAGCATCTGAAACATCATCCTTTAGCTCACGTATGCCTATGTGATAGCAAGGTTTAAACTGAGAGAAAGTCCATCATCCTGGGAAACCCTCCTCACAACAAATTGGTAATAAAAGATCGAGATTAATTAGTGGCTATCTTTATTTTTCTTCTAATTTTAGAAACTTATTTTGTCTAGAAGGTGTTGGAAAAGTAAAATAGTAGAAAAAAAATGAGAGTTAGTAAGTTTCACATTGGTTTATGTCTAGTGAGAGCACAGCTTGAACATGCCAGATAAAGAATTGGTTTGAGATGTTCACCAGTGCACTGTAGTAAGAAATAGTTTTCATGGACATTAAGGAATTTCTACTCATCATTATTACTGGAAGAGACTAAAATAAAATCATATAACACACAAGGGAGAAAGGGGTATAATTCTTCCTCAAATAGGGAGTAGATAAAAATAGGAAGTGATTAATAATATTTATTGAAACCAAAGGGAAAGGAAGGAAGATATAGAGGGGAAAAAGACTCACAGACAAATTGTTAAGCTCAGAATTTTAGGAATCTTTCTGTTCAGCATCAATGGACTAAATGTTCCACATTATTGAAAAGCACAGGCATACCAGAAAAACAACAGCCAATTCTGATCTGCTTGCAGAAACAAATTTAAAACGTGGATCTAAAGTGGATGGATAAGCTGAGGCAGCGAGAGCCAGCTTTTTCTTGGGCTGCAATCCTTGATAGGAAACCTGTGCTCCTGTAAATGGACCTGCACACATGCACACACTGGGCACATTAAATGGACCTGCACCATACCCACCCTGGCAGCACTAAATGGATCTGCACCATACGCACCCTGGCAGCACTAAATGGACCTGCACCATACCCACCCTGGCAACACTAAATGGACCTGCACCATACCCACCCTGACAGCATTAAATGGACCTGCACCATACCCACCCTGGCAGCACTAAATGGACCTGCACCATACCCACCCTGGCAGCACTAAATGGACCTGCACCATACCCACCCTGGCAGCACTAAATGGACCTGCACCATACCCACCCTGGCAGCACTAAATGGACCTGCACCATACCCACCCTGGCAGCACTAAATGGACTTGCACCATACCCACCCTGGCAGCACTAAGTGACTCAATGGGTTTTTTAAAAGCAGCAACAAAGTTTTGAGGAGAAAGTGGGGTGGGGGTGGGGTGGGTGGGAGAATAGCTGGAGGGGAAGGAATGAAGATGGATTTTGTCTAAGTACATTATTAACATGTATTAAATTCTCAGACAATAAAACAATTCAAAATAGCTGAATACCATGGGATTAACAAACATACCATGAAAACTGTTTTTAAGTAAACATGAAAGTTCTATCACCATGTCAGATAAAAGCTGAGGCTCACATTTCTGATGGTGCTGTTTCTCAGTTCAGCCACTTTTGGAAATAAATTGGCATTATTAAGTACATTTGCAGTTATGAATACCCTATGACCCAGGAATTACATTGTAAGTGTATACACTGCTAAAACTCATCATGTTCAGGTCTGGGTTCATGGACGAGAATTCTAGCAGCCCTGTACTAGAAATCTAACAACTCAAACACCCATCAACATTAGAATGGAAATGAATAATGGAATATGTATGCAGTAGGATATTAAACAACTAACACGGAAAAAACCCTACAACTTCAAAGCACATATTTTGCAAACACAAAAGAAAACATAAAGGAAGAGGGGAAAAACATAAAACATGAGGAATATTAGGCTGTGGTTTTGTTTGTATAAATACTCAAAAGAAACTGAAACCAAATTAAGTAAGAGCTTGAAGGATCAAAGCTGGCCGGCCACCTGCTCTGTCAATCACTTTGTTGGAATACAGACACACTCGTTCTTTTACACATTGTCCAATGTTTTGTTTCAGTCGTTGAGTTCAGGAAATGCAACAGACCCTATGAGCTGCAGAATTTAAAATATTTGCAAATTGATCTTTGCAGAAGATGTTTGTCAGTTCCTGAAATGAACTACTATTTGGGGATGAATTATGTTCTAAAACGTTAAGAAAATAACCTATATTAGGGTAATGTCTATTTACCAAGTTTTGTTGTCAGAAAGAATAAGTACACAGAGGATGATAGCAAAAACTTTCCCTTTTCCAAGGTTCTATTTAGGATTTATTTTTAAATGTGTGTGTGTGTGTGTGTGTGTGTGTGTGTGTGTGTGTGTGTGTGTGTGTACGTGCGCGCACGTGCAAAACAGCAGGTGCCAGGAGAGGCCAGAAGACAGTGTTAAAGCCAGGGACCTAGAGTTGCAGGTGATTGAAAGCCCTCAGCTGTGGATGCTGGGAACCCAACTCATGTCAACTCCAGGAACAGTAGATACTCTTAACTGCTTAGATAACTCTCCAGCCCGATAATGTTCTTTTTTATTTTATTTTTAAGATTATAAAATAATTGCACCATTTCCCTATTGTGATTCCTTCCTGCATTTTCACTTTATAAGTATTTATAAAACTGCCTGTTTTATACATTTTAATATGTATCTACAATATGAATTTAATTATTGGTTTGAGATACTGTCTCACATAGCTCTATCTGCCTTATATTTATTGTATATCCAAGGGTAACCTTGAACTTCTGATCATCCTGCATCTAGCTTCTGAGTGCTGAGATTACAGTTTTCCTATCATAAAACAGGAAGCAGGGACAGGAGAAATCTGGGAAACCTGTGGACCTGCAAAATGTTTACTGGACTTTCAGGGTATGGCCCATCCTTGAGGAAAACCAGGGCAGGAAATCACAGCCATAGCCTGGAATAGGAACTAGTGAGAGAGCAGAATGAGTGGAAGTGCTGCTTACTGGCTTTTTCTCCATGGCTCATTCAGCCTGATTTCTTATGCACCCAGGATAACCTACCTAGGGATAGCATCACCACAGTGGCATGGGCCTTCTCACAACAATCATTAATAAGGGAAACACCCTACAGAATTGCCTATAAGCCAATCAAATGGAGGAATTTTCACAGTTGAAGTTCACTCTTCCCAGGTCACTCTGGAGTGCCACCTGTCACCAGAATGTAGGAGACAGGCAAGAAATAGAATAATTCTGAATGTCAGAAAGAACTGGTCCTACAGACACCTTGACTTCTGACTCCTAGAACTGTCAAAGAATGGATCCTGGCTTGTCATAACTTCCAGTCTTTCTACTTTCCTTTGGCATTCCTTGGGAATCTCACCATCATCTCCCAGCACTTCCTGCTGATTGAACATAGGGCTTCTATCATTATCAACAAAATTGGTGAGCAGAAAAGGGCACATCAGATGCTCTCACAATGCACTATACACCTGTCAGGAAAGAACAAATCACACTGAGAAGTGATTAATGAGAGTGATGGCAAAGCATTATTACTAAGGTGAGACTCAAAATCTACCACTGAAAGTATGGTAAAATTTATCCAAGAGTTATATCAACATTCTATGAGGAGTCATACTTTTCTCTTATACAATAAAGAGTATTGGACACATCCTTGCTGTTTATCTTCATAGATCTTTATGGTTTTGCTGTCTCAAGACTTTATATATAATTAACATAGGTAATTGTTTGTTGTTGATTAGTTGTTTAATACTGTCAGGTTTAATGATACCAGGATCGAAAGCTTGTAAAGAGATTTCATGGTTTATGCATGGACTATGGTGTCTCTGGAAGGATGGAGGAAAGGCTTAAGTCAGGCATGGAAAGTCTCCAACAGATGTCTGCAGCTGTATCTCAAAAGAGTTAGTAGATAAGCAAGCGCATGAGATAGAGAGAGTGTTTATCCTTTTAGAATGGCATGGCTACCTCGTACAGCACTCTGAGTCCTACTCAGGCTCCCAAGAGACCACTCCTTTTCTGACTCCTCAGCAACAGGAGAAGACATACTCTCTCAAGTGTCACCTCTGGCCTTGAAAACCACTTTCTACTGATGAGGAGCTCAAACTGTTTTTGTTTTTTTTTTGTTTGTTTTTGTTTTTTTTTGTTTTGTTTTGTTTTTTTGGGTTTTTTTTGCCTGCTTTATTTACTCTTTCTGTACCAGAAGGAAAGCCTTCGTTTGATATTCTCATCGTATCTTTCTGGGAGGCAAACCAAGATAAAATTTTAAGAAATCTATAATTCTGATTCTATTATTTAAGTTCCAATTATAAAGGTAGACTCGATTAGGTAGAGAAATGTCATTTCGTGCCCATGGCTACATAAGGAGTCCCTGTCCCAGGGAGAGTTGAAGCACAGGACTTTCTGCCCCAGGTCATACTCCTCTCTACCATATCCTTTTACTGACCTAACTCAGCTCTTTTACATATTTAAATAATACATATATTAAAAGGGCAACTGCTTCTAGTATAGAATTTCATTTTCCATGTCTTATAAATCAGACCTCTCCTCACAATCTCCTAAATGATAAGGAATTCTTCAGATTACAATACAGTAAGTTCAATGTCATCCCAAATGTTTCTTGCTATGAAAGCAGGTGTACTGGTGTGAATACGTGGCTGTTCCATATTGCAGAACAGAGCATCTCACAGTTAGGCTCTGCACTCAAAAATAAACAGCCATATGGCAGACAAACTTACTTTTTACGGCTGTACTGTATTTGTTTTAAAATAGTGCACTGCCACAATTCCTGAATATTAACAGTGCCCCATCTGGAGAAACGCAAACTGCAGGGATGTGCAAGTGCACGCTAGCATTCCCACCAATTTCCAAACCTCGAACTACCACAGACTTGGAAACAGCTTCAGAGCCAGCCTATTGTGGCTTCCCAGTGCTATGTGAGTAGCCTAATTAACAGTGAGACTAAAAAGAGAAAATTCATAGTTCCAGAACATTTTTAAAGTTGATTCCCTTATATGTAATTCTTGATTTCATTGCATACAATTCTAATAGGCTATTGGATGGAGCCCGCATGGGACCAATCTAGGCCCTCTACATATATATGGCAGTGTGTAGCTTGGTCTACTTGTGAGATTTCTAACATTGGGAGCAAGGGCTGATCCTAACACTTTGGCTGTCTCTTGAGAACCCATTCCTCATAGTGGATTGCCTTGCATAGCCTTAATATATAGGGAAGGCTCTTAGCCTTCTTGCAACTTGAAATACCATTATTTGTTGATATCCATGGGAGGCCTGCCCCTTTCTGAATAGAAACAGAGGAGGAGTGGATTGGGGGGGTTAACGATGGAGGGGAGGGGATGGGAGGAGAAGAGGGAGGGGAAGCTGAAATCAGGTTGTAAAATAAATAAATATTAAATAAAATGAAAAAAAAGATATTGACTCACACTCAACTTTATGAATCAGTTGGCTTTATCATTAGCCAGCAAACGTGGACATTGAACATGTAAAAATTTGCTTGGTTGTATCTGTTAGGCTTATAGAGAGACCCATCTACCAAGAGACCAATTCCCTGAAAGTCTAATCCACTAAGAGACACATCTTTAAAGAGCACAGTCCTCTCAGTGACTAACAGACTGGGGACCCCTCTGTATCAAAAGTTGATTTATCACCTCATTATCACCAACCACTGGTGGCAGCCTGTGAATAAGCAGACACAGGAATTCAGTATCCTAAGAAGTCAGATGGTTCCTCTAATGGCTGAGGCAGAAAGATTGTTATCTTCACTCTGTTGATAGAATAATGAATTTAAAATACATTTTGCCCCCAGAGTAAGGCAAGTGAGAAGATTCATTACAGAGAGGAATCTCTCTATCTGGGAGGTCATGGAAGTAGAAAATTTTAATTTTTTCTTTTATTGATGGTAGCCAATAAATATTACTTAAATATCTATGGTGTGGTGGTCATTGTATTATGTATTGCAACTATGTGTTCTTAAGACATGTGTAGTTGTTCTGGAGAGATATCATAGTCAGTAAGTGCCTTAGCATAAAAAATGAGTATTTGAGTTTCCTCCTCCATCGTAGTAAAGACACCTAATATTGGCCTCTAGTCTACACACACACACACACACACACACACACACACACACACACACACGCATGCACGCACGCACGCACGCACACACATGCACACAGAGAGACAGACAGAGAGGGGCAGAGACAGAAACCGAGAGAGAGAGAATTTATTACTGGTTAATTTAAGTATCTAGGCTATTTTTATCCATCCTTTAAACTGTTAGTATCCTTAGCAGCCTAGACTCTGATGTATGTTCCTCATTGTTGGATTAATTCTTCTATGTGAAAATCATTTGACTGTTACTATCCAGACAGCCATCTCTAGACACAGAATCATATATTACAAGATATATTTTCTATCTCAAATTTATCACTTCTCTCTGTTTTTTTTCTTGCACACCTCAAGGTACTCCATGTCTCGTTATTAGTTTGAATTTTAAAATTAGACAAGAGAAAAGCTTGTGTATATATTTTTGATAATGACAGTCAACATTTCTAAGTACAGAGATCTGGTTCCTAGCCTCTGTGAAAGGTTAAATGATGTCTCTGAATTTCTGCTGATGAAACTTTACAGTATCACTTTGGAAATAACACTGTGAAGAGCTCTTTAAGAAAGGCTTAAAGTGCAAATCTGTGGGCTTTCTCAGATTTAACAGGTTAATTCTACAGTTAGTGCTCCCTCGTGGTATCTTAGCATTTTAGCGTGTTAAAGATAAAACACATTTAATGATCACAGGAGAGAATGCAATTACCAAAGCAAGCTCATTTGCTCTCTCCTCCTGGTCTATGGTTTAGTTGGAAAATGGGAGTAAACATCTGTGTGCATGGTGCAATCTGAAGGGTATGAAAATTGATTCTTTTAGATGACATGATTCCAGTTCCAACTAGGTAGTACAAACAGTGTGGAGACATCATTTCCAGTCTTGAGTGCTTCTAGTCTGTGTCTACTGGGTCATCTGAATAAAATCTGAAATGACTAATCCAATTTAAATTTATTGATAATCTAAAACATACAATATTTTAGAAGAATTATCTTCTAAATTGCCAACATCATGGTGGTAGCTATGCCAAAGCCTTAATAATTAGATGCCCAAATCTATATCTGTCTTAATGCACTTGTACATAAAAATTTACACGTGTAAACAAAGGCAAGGAACTGTTTTTGTTTGCTTATTTATTTGTTAAATTGGAACATTCTATGTCCTCACACTTGATAACTGAAAGACAATAAATTAAAATAAAATTAAAAAGAAAAAAATGCCATGAAAAACCTATTGGAAAGATGCACATACCCTAGAAAAACACAATGGGAAATTTTGGATTTAGAAGAGCAAGTTCCAAACATCTGACCTGTCTATATTTACCAGACAGATGAAAATTATTTTATACATGGGCTGGGGAGATGAAATAGTGGATAAAGAGTTTGCTTTGCAATCATAAGAACCTGAGTTTGATCCCTCAGACCCAAACCCACATAAAGTCAGTTGTGGAGGTGTAGATAGGAGAAATTCCAGATAATTTCAGACCAGCTAAATTGTATACAACACTAAACAATAAAAGATCCTGCCTCTCACAAAATATATTGTGAGGACCAAACTCTGAAGTTGTTCTATGACCTCCATATGTGTGGCACAGCAAATGTACACCATAGTAGTGTAGGTCCAAACTCACACAAAATACACACATATACACACAGGAGAGAGAGAGAGAGAGAGAGAGAGAGAGAGAGAGAGAGAGAGAGAGAGAGAGAGAGAGAGAGAGAGAGAGAAAGTATAGTTCACAACAGACAACCCCACAGCAGAGATGGGAGTGATGAAGAGGGAGATAAGATGTCCACAGTACTGGGGATGTTTCCAGCAGTTATGTTTCCATGAAAGTCGGAATCATCCTGTGTTTTTAACAAAACAGTGTAAAAGTATCATATTTGCAGTGTGCAAATTTAAGCTTGAAAACAATTCTGAAATGGAATTCAGACTTGCTTTACAATCATGATCTCAGTGATTTCTAAAGACCTATGCAGTGGCTTGGAAGGAAATATTTCATGATATTTTAAAAATAGAGTAATTTAAACTTCTGACAGAGCTGATCCTAACACCATGGTCTAATTAATGTTCATTACTTGGAAAGTGCTGACTTAATATAAATTCTAATAGATCAGAGAAACTTACAAATAATGATCTAACATTCTTCAAATAAGCAATTTCTGGGCAGTGTTTCTTAGGTAATACAATGTAGCAGGGTTGTTACATATTTACTGTAAACAATTACAAAGGTAAAATGTCTAAATAGTGAATAGGAGAAAAAACATGAAAGTAAAGCAATCAAGATCTAGTCATTTATCCCTAATTACAAAAGATACTGCAAATTTATCCCTGGCTATTATTCCCATCCAACATACTGTCACATTTTCCACCACTTCTGGATATGTAGCCAAGGACCAAGGTGTTCATAAATGTTATATTAGGAGTCTTTTTGCTTTATAATGCGAACCATGCCTGTGACCCAAAGGAAGGCTATACGGTATCTTCTGTTGGAGATTCAGTCCCTTTCATTCTTTTGATGCTCTTTCTCACTTTCAGGGAAGGAGCAAAGGGAGTTCGGGTGTGTGGCCTGTTCCCCCGTTGTCCTTCATTCCACAGTCACTGAAGACTCTGGGAAACATCCCCTGCTCAAATGTACAGCCCACTGCCTTTCATCAGCAACTTCTCTGCTTTAGGAAAGTTTCTAACAGAGAGCCACATGCCTTATTATACAGTCCATTCTCTCCACTCACCATGGCCTGGCATGAAACAAGGATTAGCACACAGCCCTACAAAGGGTTCTCCATCAGTGAGATCCACAAATGAGTTCTTTGTTCTTTGCAGCATTGAGGAACTGGTGAACTGGATGAGTCTCCGTGGATCAGGAGAACTGGTGGATCAGAGGCTTTCTGTGGCCCTGACAACCTCCTTCATTATTTTACTCACTCTGAGGAACTACTGTGGATTTGAGTCGGCATCTCCATGAACAAGCTTTCTGGGCCTAAAGACTGTGCATCAGGTGACTTCTCAAGACTAGTGGGAGATGAATTGTACTGCTATTTATTATTGCTTTCTATTATATATATATAATATTATATATTTCTAATATATGTGTGTGTGTGTATGTATGTATGTATGTATGAAACTTTTCCTGAGGCTTTTAAAGATAAATTTGGGAGTATAACACTGTTAGAGTTTCACCAATGTCTGCTGTAAATATAAGACCCAGGAAGAAGCAAATCAACAGAATGAAACATAAAATCAAGGGATGGAGAGTAGGTTCAGAGGTTAAGAACACTTGTTGCTACTGCAGAGGACCATGATTCTCTTTCCACCATGCACATAGCTGCTTACAATTACCTGTAACTGAGTCCCAGGTAACTGATGTTCTTTTCTGGCCTCTGCAGCACGTGTGAGGGTAAATACTTATACACATAAAATCAATTGGTCAATTATTCAATCAATAAGTCAACAAGGAAAGAAATAAAGCTGCCAGCACAGTTTTGAAAAAAATGGAGCAAAATTGTCTTTGGAGGAACATATGATTAGGTGTCTTATTCAGGAAGGGGGTTACTACCAGTGTTTAATCAAAACTGTTATATGTTCCAGACAACATTCACCTTTCATAGAACCGAAATGAAAAGAAATATATGCCTGATGTATTTGTACTAAGAATGTGAAGTTCAGGAACATGCATAACCAAAACCAACATTCACAGTGGGAATTTCACTTACAACTCCTAATAACTGCTTGTTATAGGCTTTATGACACTTCATAGATATCATATGGCTACCAATTTACAATGCTTATTTATTTAATAATAGATAAATCATATGGACTTTGAAATGAGGTCACAAAAATGAAAAGGAAAACCAGACAAGATCCTTAAACCTAAGACTTAAAAACAAAATAAAACAAAAACCAGAATATTAAACCCTCTCTACTTAAGGTCTTAATATTTCAAGGAGATAGAAAATAAGTGAATGAACAGAGAAATCAGTTGATGACAAGCTTACATTAAGATAAAGACAATGAGGACAGTTAAAGGTGGGAGAGACAGGCTAATTAAAATCCCCATCTGAACAGAGAACCACGAAAGGTTAGGATGTAAGCCACAAAGATGCTCTTGGATGAGGTCATGGGGCAAAGTAAATGTCAAGGGACAGGTAAGAGTCTAAAGATAAAGGGACTATCAATGGACAGGCTCTAAGGCTGCATTCCTTGCGATGTGGTCAGAAAACCACAGGAAGAGCCAGGCACTTCATGCAGCTTGGTCACAAAAGTGAGATAGAAGCTATATGATAACTGGCCATGGAGGTCAATGGCAAGATTTTCTTGTGGTGATCAGAAGTCAGTGTGTGGCTGCTGTGGTGTCCAATCACATGTGAGATTCGTAGGCCATATTGAGACTAGGCTGAGGACACATTCTCATTAGGTGAGGGACAGCTGCAGGATCATGGGGATGGTGCTGAGCCACAGGGGAGACCAGGCAGATAAGACTATTATGCTAAGGAAACAATTAAAAACACAAAAGTGAAAAGCAGAAAATGAATCATGACAAAGGGACCAATTCAGAGTCACTGAGCACATTCTTAGTGCTAAGAAACAGTACCTCACTCAGTCTAGTCTCAGACATTTCCACTCCCCATGGGAAATACAGAGCTTACTACATGGATGTTCTTAATGTCCCCTTATACTCTAACAATAAGCAATCTACATGTTTGTCTTTTTGGGTTTATCTATTCCCATTATTTCACTCTAGAATAATATAGTGGCCTTTGATGTCTATTCATTCATAATAATCATGAAGATAACCCATGCTACAGAATGTATCTTTCTGCCATTTTAAAATTATTTATTTAATGTGAATAAGTGCTTTGTATGTGTGTCCGTGCACGATGAGCATACCTGGTGCCTGCTAAACCCAGAAGTGGGAGGTAGGATCCCTTGAAATTAGAATAACAAATAGTTATGAGCCTCATGTGAGTTTTGGGAATCAAACCTGTGTGCTCTGGAAGAGTAGTCAGTGTTCTTAAAAATCAAGCCATCTCCCATGCCCCCACTTAGACATTTTGAGACTTAATAATATTCCTTTCCATGTACTTTTCTGGTTATCAGTTATTACACATATAAGCTGTTAGTCTCTGTGAGTAGTGGTAGCATAAGCCTATGTCTTCATCTCTTTTGAAAACTTTTGGAAGTGAAATATCTGAGTTCATAGGATAACTCCCTGGGGAACTCTCAAACTGTTTAAGTCAACTGTTGAAAATGTAAAATGGATTTTATGAAATTTTTTAATAAATTAATTTACAACCTCAACATATGATGTATTTGTAATATTTGTTCTTTTGTTTATATTCTCAATTTTTTTTTCCTTTATAAGAAGGTTTCTTTTAGCTCTTCTCTTTGGGTATTATAGAGGATGGTATACCTAAAAAATAAGGTCAAATTAATCTCAAAGTATATTTTTTCCCGGGCTGTTTTGTTAGTTTGATGAATAGGTTGTACTTCCTTGTTTCTTCCAAAGCTTTGTAATGCTTCATTAAATGCTAGATAATCTTAATGTGTTAATATAATAATACGGAAAGGAGTCTTCCACCTCTTCAAGATACCATTTTGTCTCTTTGAAAGTCAGTTAGTTATTGTACAGTTAATGTAGAAAAGTTGAATAGATTGAGATATATGAAATGATGTGTTATTCATTGTCTAGAGATGGGGACATTTTAGACTTTATTAATATACACATGATAAATAAACAGCCAGGTGAGGTCACTTAGAAAAGAGCCTGCTTAGAATGGAGACTAGGCCTAAGGACAGTTTAGGACACTCCTACGGTGGAAGTAGGAGGAAAGTCTGCACAGTGTGGAACCAGAAGCCAAATTCAGGAAACGCTAAAGAGAAATGATTTTCCAAAGCTAGTGTGAGGTCAAGGATGGTATTGTTCATTCTGCATGGGAATGTGACATAACTAGTGTGGCTTGATGTTAGAAGAAGGAACTGCGGTTTTCTGGAGTTTAAGAGAAGCAGACTAAGCACAAAGTAACAATAAAGAGAAATATTTGTGGAAATTTTGCCAAATAGGAGGAAATGGACAATGAGTTCCCTAAGAAATAATATGCAAATTTTTTGTCACTCTGATTAACATGTAGTAGGGAAATACACTGTGATTTTGCAAAGCATAAATTATTGTTTTACTTTAAAGCATTTAAATACCAGAGATTAGAAAGTATCTAAGTATCCCAATAATTATAACAGCTACTACTTGTTATAAATGATGTAAATTTTTTTCCTTTGTTATTCCTTTCATATATATACATCTTATTTTTATTATAGTTCCTTACATAAATAAGATCATTTATATATGTTTAAGTTATATGATATATATGTATATAAATTATGATTTTGTCTATAAGTTCTTAAAATTTTCACAACTAGCTTAAAATTACACAATACTCATTTATAAGAAAAATTTTCAATCATCTTTCTTTTAAATTTTTTACTTTTTTTATTTTTCTTTTGTACTTGTTACAATGATTATTCCTATTTATGTGTGATTGTGAATATGTGAAGCATTTATTTAAGGAATATAGATAAAGTCACTTAGACAAAAATTAGAATTAAAATTGAAGATTCTTAGAAACTACTATTTCCTTGTTATTTCCAATCCCATTGAATTTTGAGCTGAATGTATTTATTATAAAATTAATTGGGAAGGAAAATCATTAAGAATAAATGGGAAAATTCTAAGCAGAAGGAAAATTAATGCCAACTTATGATCATAATATGTTTTCACTCCACAAACAAAAAGACCAATGGAGCAAATAGGATGAATGGAAACAGACTTAACTTTGTTGAAATTTTAGTGTTAGATAAAAACAAAACAAAAACAAAAACAAACCAAAACAAAAAAACCCATCTTGAATCTCTAGGGAAAAGATGTTTAAAGAATTAATGAAGGAAAACTGAAAGATGACTCAATGCATTAAATTCAAATTGGATTTGTTACTCTTGTTGTTTACAAGGAAAACTCTCATTTATTTTTTCAGAAATCTAGCTTAGAAAGAAAAGAGACATGGCTTGAAAACAACAGCTGATCAAAACAGTCCATGATTTGAAAACTTTGTCTCTAGGAATGCTGTTGAGACAGCCCTGCTAACAGGTAGGCATGCAGAAATAGTTGGTTACATCTCATGTGCTCATAACAGCACAATTCCAACTGAAAACTCCAATCTCTCTAATGATATTTGATCTGTATCCAAACACAACCTGATTTCACTTCTGCATTACTGTTAAGAAGACCTGTTCCAACATGCAACATAGCTCAATACAGTTAGAGGTGCATCAAACACATGACCACAATGATGAAACTACAAAGCCATGGCAGCATTTTCACACACTTTGTAAATTTCGTGTGTTTATAAGAACTGGAATTCCAAGATGGCGCTTCCCTTGCCAGCACAATGACCCAAGTTTGATGCCCAGAACCCAGTTTCGAAAATAGGAACTAACTTCCAAAAGCTGTGCTCTGATCACCCCTGGTCAGTGCTGTTATGATGTTTTATGCATGACTGCACTCCCACACTTAGGAGTAGTAATATTTGTAATAAATAATAATAATATTAATATGAAGTGGTCATTGTGGTAGTATTCTAATTGTACTGAAATGTGATTTTGATTGTATGTTAATAAATAAAGTTGCCTGGGGGTCAGAGCTATTAGATCCATAGAAAGAGCATGGCGGTGGTGGCACAAGCCTTTAATCCCATAGATCTCTGTGTGTTCAGGGATACAGCCAGCATTGGAGACATACGCCTTTAAGACCTAGAGGGCTGTACATACAGTGATGAGGCAGTCACGTGTTTGGGTTTACAACCAATGAGAAGGCAAAATGACTTTGAAACAACTGACACACAAGGAAATAGCTCTCTTTCGGGAAGCTGGGACACAGCAGGAGGAAGGGTGAGATTTTAGCTCTGAGCTCTGACCTCTTGGCTTTCTCTTTTACATTGTTTCTGTGTTTCTTATTTAGTAAGACAGTTGGTTACATCAACAGGTCATTTATTATGATATTCATAATTGTGTTATTTATTTATTGGTTTTTCCATGAGTGACATTTGAAACATAAGAAAGCTTTTGGACATATGTATTTTGCTAGCATAGTTAAATACAATATTTCTGAATAATGATAATATAGAAATATTTGCTAGCACTTATTCATTCTCTTTTTGGTAAAACTCCTACTTATAATGGACAAAAAGTAGAAAGAAAGTAAAATAAAGACCTTGGTTGTAATTTTAATATGGGTCTTTCTGATAATTTTGTCTTTGAACTTCTGGTTCCTCTGTTCCATGTCCTGAGAGGTAGGGTTACTGGCATGTGTCGTGACACCTGTTTTTAGGGAGAAGAGGTTGAAACATGGAAATTCATGCATATTTGTCAAGAAAAGAAAGATAGTTAACCAAAAGCATGTAGCCAGTTATGTCGTATGATGATGTGATCAGTGCTGTTATGAAAAATGGAGTAAATGAAAGATTTTTTTTTAAAGAAACAATAAATGTAAGATTGAAATAGAATTCAGCTAATCTTGGAGGAATGTTTGTGTGAAAACCATATAACTATCCTCACTAAGCATTATTTTAGTCGATAATAATTTAGCTTTGCTTTTAGGCCAGGACACTTAAATACTCTGTAGACAAGAGTAGAAGACACGTCCTTGGTGCCTTCCTTATTACTATAGAAGAGCTATCTTGAACTACACTTTATGTTCACAGGGCCAGTCAGATGAAAGAATGTCTGCTTCCTCTGTCACCTCCACTGTATTTGCAATATTTGGGTTTTTTTCCTCTAAAAGTCCTCAGGTAGAGTGATGCCTGGCTAACTGAAATTAGTTTGTTAGATGATAAAATAAAAAAGGCAGTACCATGTTGGCAGGCTGCCACCTTCATTCATTCTATGAAACAGAGGGCATGGAAAAATAGCAGGTGACTTTATAAAAAGCTGTGTATAAATGCAGCAGTCATGGTTTCCCTGGTGTGCTTGATAAAGCATTAAAAACACACAATTCACCACCAACCCATCATTATCTCTAGTGACATGTAGTAACTAATATTAAATTTTCAAAGCTTAGGCTGGTTTATATCCTAAACAGAATGTACTCCCTCCTAATAAAAATTTCTGAAAATTAAAAGTGATTAATGGACCATTAAAATATGGTTTTGATTGAGACTGCACAATGGAGATGTCATCTACATTTTTCCATTCCAGACATGCATTAAATTTATGTATTATTTACATAATATATATTATTATTTCATAAAATATATTAAAATGTGCTTCTGAAAAGATGGGTATAGTAATTTATGGCTTTTAAAAATTATGTAATATATAAGCAACATTTATGGAATATATTTCATTTTAATTATTACAGATTATTTATATTTATATTTTAGATATATCAGAATAACTAATACACACTTTGGTCATTTTAGTGAGTCTTATGTCAAGATCAAGGTAATACTAATTTTTCTAGATTAATAAGCATTTTTTGAATGTATTTCCAACTAATGTTTGTGTATTTTTTCAACTGATGCTTAAGTTTTCTAAATAAGGATGGGGTGGATGTGGAGACTGGAAGAGAGGCATCAAACATGGAGTGGGAGGGAAGAGGGTGTGAGGGAAGGAATACAAGCAGACAGATAAAACTAAGGATTATTGGAGGGGTCATATGAAAACCTAATAGAGTAAAAGTGTCCTAAAATATATACATACATGAAGGTGATCAAAATGGAGTAAGCAAATAAATAATGGAGAGTATAGAACTGCAACTGGACATCTCTTGCTACCAAATGAAGCTTTCAGACATTGAAATGGGTTACATCTAATTGAGTTTGTGGCCAAAGGGGCCCCACAGGAACCCTAAAACAACTGAGGTTATTGCTAAGACGATTGATAGCTCTCCAAACTGATGGTAAAGCCCTATGGCTGAAGACAATACCTGCACAACTCATTGAAAACGAAGTTGAATTGCTGCCTACCTAGAACCCTCCCCCTACTGACTAGTGATCGTGGTACCGGAAGGTCCTTTGGATGCTATTAAAGAGGAAACATGAAGAGCGATCAGCCACAAACCCTTCGATTTATAATGGTACCTGTCTGAAAGAGGAACAAGTTCAATAGTGGCACACACAGTGTAGGAGTAACCAACCACTCTGATTGATTAAGGTCCATTCTACTAAATGGAATGCATACCTGACACTCTTCAGGTTACTAAGAACCCAATATTAGATAGGCCTAGGATAGAGAAAAAACAACAAATATTTTTATTCTATTAAAGGAACATAGAAAAAAAGATTCTTAATGATATTCTGCTGTACTTATAGATCAGTGTGCCTCCTTTGCCCTACAACTGAACAATGTGCAGAGAGTGACAGACTTTGGAAGAATTAGGGCTAAGTGGGATGGCTCCATTAAACTCATACCATCAGGGTTCACGAATCCATGCAGGACACAGGGTAAAAGACTGTAGGGGCCAGAGGGGATAAATGACACCAAGCTAATAGTGTCTTCCACACACAAGAAGACTGACGCATGTATGGACTCAGAGCGACTGTGGCAGCACAGGCCTGCACAGCTCTGGGCCAGATGGTGACCAAGCACTGAGATGGGAAGTGAACCCAATCCCCCATTTACAATCCAGAAGCTACCTCCAGTGGATAATGATTCCAAAATGAAAAATTTGTTCTCTCCAACGCAGTCACACTGGGGATAGGAAGCCCTCTAAAGCACGGCCTCATGCTCAGGAGTATATTGCCAACACCTAACAAACTCAAAGGGATTTTTTGGGTTCTTTTCCTCATGATGTTGTCAGGGCTTTCGGTTTTTCCTCACAGGCTCTTTCTGTATGCACTGTGGTTCCCAGTTTGGGGTTCTCATGGGATCACGGTGTGTCTCCGCACCCATGTCTCTGGAGCTATTTCTTTGGCCCCTTTTCTTCTTCGTTTGTTTTGTTCTACTCTGATTTTATGTTTTCCTTTGTTTTTGTTTTTGTACTATATCTAATTTTATGATATTTATTATTATTTTAGAGCCTGTTTATATTTAAGTGAGATAGAGAAAGAAAGGGGATGACTTGGGTAGGTGGGGAAGTGGGGAGGGGAAACCGTAATCAAATGATAGTGTATGGGAAAACGTTTCAATAAAATTTTTGACTGGAAAAAAAATAAGGATTTTTTTTAAACCATGCATATCACTTGTTCATTTGGATAAGGATTTCTGACACTTACTTTGTCTCAAGCACTTTTGCAATTGATGGATGTACAGCAGTTAAAAAATTGATTAGATTAAATTCAAAAAATTTTAAAACAACCAACAAAAATATATTTATCATAATTTACACAATGGTGGCTAATATAAAAATAAAACAAAGTTAGTGGAATTTTTAATTCACTTCTTTTTTTATTAAGAAATTTTTTGTTCATTTTACATATCAACCATAGATCCCCCTGTTCTTCCTCCTCTCAACCCCCAGCCCCCCACAACCCACCTCCCATTCCCACCTCCTCCAAGACAAGGCCTCCCATGGGGAGTCAGCAGAGCCTGGTACATTCAGTTGAGGCAGGATTTTTTTTTATGGCAAACAATCCACTCATTTTTATTGCTTTTGATAATTATTTGCAGAATGCTTCTGGGAATATTTCTTTGCTTTATATTCTCATGAATATCCAATTTAAGGGTGAATTTATCACTATCTTGTGTTGAACATGTAGCTCAGTGGTAGAGCTCTAATTAATTATGGGTTTGATTAGTGTCCTTCCCTCCCTCTCTACCCCTGTGTGTGTGTGTGTGTGTGTGTGAGAGAGAGAGAGAGAGAGAGAGAGAGAGAAAGAGAGAGAGAGAGAGAGAGAGAGAGAGAGAGAGAGAGAGAGAGAGAGAGAGAGAGAGAGAGAGCAGGTCATCTATGGTTAGGCAATATTTTTTGATTGTTGATTTATATTTCTTCATATAATGACTGCAGAACTTATTTTTGACCCTGAAACCTTTCAAAAACATAACCTTACTTTTCTTTTCCCATTGTTTATGTTACTTTTGTAATAGCTCTTTATCTTAGTCTATGTGTTAGCTTTCTGTGGCCATGACAAGATATTTAAGGAAGACAACTTAAAATGAGAGAATGTTTATTTCAACTCACAATTTTGGATGTTTCTAGCAATGATTGTTTGGCCTCACTCGGCTGAAGTATTTCATCACAGCTTGACAGCAGGGTGATTACCTCAGGATATCCAGGAAGAGGCTAGGCTCCAGGGTCCCATCAGGTCATCCACCAGCTCAGAGACCTAAGGTCTTTTCACTGGGGCACAATCTGAGAATACTACCATCCCCCAACAGTGCCATAGTCTGGCAGTCAGGCCTCAAAATAAGATTTGGGGGGTGTTTTAGACCTCAGTCTGTATTAAGTCTGCACAGATTCCTTCAAAATTGAAACAATATATTGTTTCTGCTTTTTTGTGTGCTGTGTAATGTTTGTTCTTCTAAGTTGGGGGAAAAGGTGTATGTTCACTTTCCTCATATCTGGCAATATTTTTCTTGATATATTGCTCATTGTAAAATGAACTTCAAAAATGGTGATATCAATGAGAGACCATGAAAACTCATTTATATTTTCTAATCACTTCAAATATTATTCTTTATGATTATACATATATAAACACACATATATATGATAGTTTATACACACGTCTTAGTTTGGGTTTTTGTTGCTGTGAAGAGACACCATGACCATGGCAACTTATATAAAGAAAACATTGAATTGGGGTGGTTCACTTACAGTTTCAGTTCATTATCATCGTTTTGCGGAGCATGGCGGCATGCAAGCAGATATAGTTCTGGAATAGATGAGAGTCCTACATTTTACAGACAACAGGAAGTCCACTGAAAGGCACACTGAGGGAAACTGAGCAAAAGAAACCTCAAGGCCCACCCACATAGTAACACACTTCCTTCCTCAAGTCCACACCTCCTAATAGTGCTACTCCCTTTGGGGGCCATTTTCTTTCAAACCACAACACATATCTGAAACTTTGGTAGTCTTGAGATAAGTAGTTGTTTCATTTTCTTTTTCATCAACTTAACTCATTGGAGAATAAAATTCCATTGTTCTCAACCACTGTAAAAATACTGTTTACTTTACACTCAATTCTCATAAAATTGTGTTCTATTTCTGCCTGTACATTTAGTCTTTCTGATTTGTTTAATAAATCACCAAGTGAAACTTCACTTATCATTATTATTGTGGTCCCTCACTAAGGAATGGAAATTTTTATCTTTCTTTTTTTTTAAATAAAATGCTTATGGTTATGAAATATCACATGAATAGATTCGTGTGAATCAGTTATGTTCTTATTTTTCTTAAAGTCACCTTTTGATTGTAAGGATACAATTATTTTGCATATTAAATGATTGCTAGGAAGTCAAGGCAGGATGTTTAACATCACATCCACTGCAAGGAGCAAAGAGAGAATGAATGTATGGATCCTTGTTGGCTTGCTTGCTCTTCAGGCACAGTTAGTTTTTTACATTACACAGCTCAAGGTCCAGCCTAGGGAATGGTGCCTCTCCTTTACTGACTGGATCTTCCAGCCTCAATAACAATCATTACAGCCCTTAGAGACATGTCTATAGGCCAACCTGATCAAGGCAGTTTCTACATTGAAACTTTCCCCAGGTTATATTAGGTTATTTCAAGTTGATGGGTTAACTAACCAGCACAAGAAAGACCCAAAGTTAAATAAAAAAATGTATTTGTATTTTTTCCCTTGCTTTTTGTTCCTATGATTAGCTACCCTGTTGCTTCAATGGCTTTTCCTTGTACATCTAGATGTAGATAAACTATAGAATTTGGATTTGCTTCTAGTAGCCACTGTATACTATCACCAAATTTTTGCTAGGTGCCTTAGAACTTGAAACACTGCTTAAAACAAACACGTTGTCTAAAACTTTCATTTCTTATGCAAACATTTGTGATCTGATACATAGAAAAATTCATTATTTATTCCTATACTAAAGCATGCATTTCTCTAATTTATCTTTGCCTACATTTTCTAGTATATTGATTCTCTACCCATGAAAAAATTTATGCCACACAATGAAAATGGTTACTGTGAATAAATTACGGTGGATTAATGAAAACCAACCTCAACACTAATAACACATCAAAAAATTAAAATTCCTGTTCCTGTCACCAAATGAAATAAATTATGTCTGTCTTGGGGAAAAAATGAAGCAATTTCAAAAACACAGCTGGAAACCCAGGATTTTCTGAATATCATATGTCAAAAGAGAATCACTCAGGAAATATCAATACTAAGGCCAATTTTCATAGTTATTGAAATATGCTGCATTCCTCATCAGTTAGAAATGATCTCCAATCCCAAAAAGTACTCAAAATTAAAAGCTTCTCCATAGCACTTTGATAAAAACTGATTGACTCCTGAGCTGAAAGGAAACATTTATTTTTGCAAGTATTCAGTGTAATAACAGATTTCTGAGTTTTACTCCCAAATGACCAGTTTCACTTAAGCTAGTTATTGCATAAAACTATTAATAGATTGTCTTTAAAAGGCAATGACCTATGATGGCATGTACTTCCTGTACTTAAAATGGGTGGCACAGGGGGAATGAAGACACTGTATTTAATCTAAATACAGTTATGAAAGATAAAAATTATAAGTTTGTACTTACATAACTCTCTTCTGAATTACCTCTCCCAATGCAAAATCACAAAATCAATACTGGAGATGAACAACAAGATGATTAAAAGTATGACCTTAAGATCTCTTCCCTAAGGAAACCTCCAGACACACTTCAGAGTTACAAGTATAAAACTGTTACTATATGCATTTTAGTTATAAATATGATTTTAATAATATACAGGTAAACAAAATGTATCTGAGCATTATTTCTTATTATTACTTACACAAACATTTGTGATCTTACACATACAAAACATATTTTATTCTTAGTATATTGTGACTGTAAGATAAATCAATATAGTTAAAAATTCATGCTTTATTTCATTGCCTATATAATAAAGAAAGTGAAAAAAAACCCACATAAATCCTTGGCTGCGTAAGACAGAAAATGGTAAGAATTGAGAAGTGGAGGCGCATAAAGGCAGGCAATGGCATCCATAGGTCCTCGTCTCACTTCACTTCTCTTTGAATCATAAGAAAATGACAGTATAGATTTATATTTAAGAACTCTCTAGAGTATGAACAATTACGTATCCAAATCTTAGTAGTCTTCATAGTCACTATTTGACTCTTCCAAGATTCCAAAACAGAGTGACAAAATTATTCTGATCTATATTCCCAAAATTTGAACATACATAATATTGGATTTACTGATATCTGTCATTTCAAGTATCTATTCTAATAGGCTGTGAATCATTATTAAGAACTGTTATGGAAGATTCTAGACTCTGAAGACACTGTTGGTGATTATGATTTACTTATTCTCAAGGGTTGGAGACATCTGCTGACCGAATCGTCCAAAGTCCCATTGCTCTCAGGATCTAATCTCTAATTTTATATATACTGTTCTGTATACAGTTGTCAAAATGCTTAGAATATGTGCTTTGCAGAGGGCAGGAAGCAGAAGGCACTGTGCCTCTGTGAAATCTATGTAGGCAACCAGTATAAAGTGCCCTAGAGCAGACCTTTCCTGCTGAGTCTTACCTGTCATCTTCACATGATCTGAGCCCTGTGGGCATTGAGCTCTGGTTTCCTCTCCAGGGATCGATCTTCTCTAAGCAATGTTTTGTACTGTCGACTATGTGCTCATTCTTTTTTTTTTTTTTTCCCCTTAGTCCATATACTTTATTATTCTGTGACAGTTATATTCTGCTGTCATATTTAGGTCATCTTTAGCCTGATTTCTCTCTACACTTGTCTGCGATCCCCTCTATGTTCTATCTTAATTCCTTCATCTAGTTCTGTCCCTTCTAGGTTCTCATCTATCTAGTTCTTTCTCCTATCAGCAACTCTCCCGTCTCCTTCTCTCTCATCTGGCTCTTCCTCATCTTGTTCTTCCCCATCTGGCTCTTCCTCATCTTCCATCTCGTCCCTCTAGTCCTCTCTTCTGGTCCTTCAATCTAGTTCTTCCCCATCTCAGTTCGTTCCTCTCAAGTTCTTACCCATCTAGTTCTTCCATTCTCTTCTCTCTTCTCCCCTGCCTCCTGGAAGTCTCAGTATATAAAGGGAGGGTCCGAGCTAAATTGTGTAAAGCTATTACTTAACGTCCACCTCTCCTAGGCGGTGTCTCCTTGTGGAATTTACCGTAAATCAGGAGACTTGCATGTGGGCTGTTATCATTGTTAGTCCACCTGGGACTAACAATGGGTGCCCACCTGGGTGGTGTTTCCTGTAGTCCTTGAAAGTGGCCAAGGGAGATAATCTGATTCCAGAGAAAGCCTTTCCTGAGGCTGTTCTCCAAATACCTGGAATGTGTATGTCCAGAGAGTGATCAGTCTACACTGTTAGTCCTTCTTAGGGGAAAGTCAATTGGAAAAACTATGAAGGCACACATGATTTTCATAACAGAATACAGCTGATGTATAACAAGCCAAGTAACACCAAAAACTCCTTGGGATTTGGCTTCCTCTGGAGGAATTCCCTTATCCCTCCAGGTAGTGACTTTGCCATAACCAGCTGAGTTCTTATGATATATTCCTGTGGCCCGCAGCAGTTCCCCTTTTTTTGTTTAGTTAAAAAAATTTTTTTTCTAGGACAGTGAATATGTAGGTAAATTTAAGTTTGGAGATTTCTGAAAAATGATAAGTAATGATTAATTAACATTGATATTTAATCAATATTGTACCTATAATATATATTTATAATCAATACTCTATATAGATGGCAGGCTGAGGATTGGTTTAACCATCTAATAGGTATAGCTGTATATAGTTAGAATATCTCTGTCTCCAAAAGGGAGCAGATGATTAATCATAAAAATCTGTCCTTAGCTAGTATGGCATAATATGGTCAAAAGTGTCTGAATACTATGATTGTGACTTATCAAAAAGAAATAGTTAGTGTGGAACATTAACTCTATCTATTAATCTTTGGTTAGTGGTATTAATTTGGCTAACCTGTATTTTAAGGAGGCATACCTAACGAGTTACCTGAGTAAGTCATGAGCACCTGTGGAACTAAGGCTGCAGCTGAAGCTTACCTAGTTTAAATTTTTAATCGATGCAATATTAAACCACTAGCTATGATTAAACAGTGATAACCTGTGTCAGGGTATAAATGGCAAGACTTACATACAGAATGTGCTCATTCTTTAAGCACACTCTTCTGTCTCTGCTCCTCTCATACCTTTTGCATTGTTTCCTGTGCATCATTCAGTTAGTTAATGGCAGTTCCAAATGGCTTTATCGCTCTTCTCTTTTCAGAATGACTTTAGCCAGGCGATTATTTCAAGATAATAGTTGAAACTCCCATTTTATTTCGTTTACTGTAGTGAGAAGCATAACCTCATTATCATTTTTCTTTCTTCTCCCCTCTAACCACAGGCACCTGTCACACCTATTCTGTATCTTTTCCATCTTTATTTAGTTTCTGAGATGCAATGTAATTAAATAACTTCCTGGTTGTTGTTTTTCTCTTTGGCTCTGCTGGGTCTTTTATTTAATTGTATTTTAGTTCAGATTCATGTTTTGTGATTTAAGTCAACATGCCCTTAATGTTTCTTACCTCTTTCATTTTTGCTGGCTTCTCTCTATATCAGTTTTCTTGACTACTGTCTTTTATTATTTTGTATTCTTTATCACACACTTTTTAAACAAGATTTTTGTGTGCAAGATCAATCTACAGTTTCACTCTTATTCTTTTTTCTGTTCGGCCCAGTGTAAAAGTCCATGAGTCATGGTAAAATATATGTACATTCATCTGAGTTTAATGATGCATCATAAGTTCACCTTTATGAGACTAGATCTTTTTCTTTGGAGAAGGATAAACAGTCACAATTTATATTGATATTATTTCCAAAAAAGTGCAGAATTTGCTTTTATAGGTAATGCTGAACTAAGTCCTTACACAGTATGAATCTCTAGCATGGGAATTCTTAAAGTAATGACTCTAAAGTGTCTTGAGAATAAAGACAGTGGTTAAGCTTGTCAGGGGAAAACTTATTTTCATCATCCATAAGTTTTACATTCCCAGCATGAAATATTGGTTCATTCTTTTATACAGGGCATTGTACTTTGAAGACAGGATTATGTGGCTGCATCCATTCTAAACTCTGGTCCCATCTGGGCTCATTCTTACTCACTGTCCCAGCATAATATGAGATCTAGTGACTTAGGTTAGCCAGTCTCCTGATTGCTACCCAGGAAATGCCAGCCTCAGATAATACTCTTACATTTCCTTATGATCTTGTAATATTTTGATTTCCTTATGTTTGATTTTCTCTATTTTTATGCTACATGTTTATAAATTAAATTAAGAGACCCCTTTCCATATCTCCCTCACTAGTTATGTAGCCTTTTATTTGCATACTTGTTGGTTGCTTGATTTACTTACAGTAAAATGAATAAGAGCATATGGATGGTCTTGAGCTTTCCCACACATGTCTTTGATACTCAGATAAAAAATTCTATTCACTATGACTAGGGAAAGACATTTCTGGGTAGAAGGATAATTGATTACTTAAAGACACATAAGACAGAGCTATTTTTTAAAATAGAATTACTATATATGGCGTCTTTTAACATTGGAATTGTCAGATGTAATAAAATTGCAGTTGAACTTTGTATAAATTAATTTTCCATTTCCTTGATCAGATCAGTATTTTAATTATATACTTGTATTCTGGTTTCATGTCTTCCTACTTCTGAAAAATGTACTTCGGCTATCCTGTTGTCTGTTTCCATGTGGGTTTTCCACATATCTTAACAATCCATAGGTGTTACATGCATATACTTGATTTTGAACTCTGTTGGGTTACTGTATCCCAGATGTCTTTTTCACATTTTATAATTACACTTTGACTACATCTAAGTTGCATTTGATCCACAATTTCCTATTTAGCTGTCAGATTTGTCAGTTTGTTGCTTTTTTTAAAAAAAAAAAAAACATAAAGTAGGCATATCTGAAGCAACATGACCCTGCTGAGATGCTTTTGTGAAGATGAATTTTCAGATAAACCAGTAATAATTTTTCATGACTTTCTCCATGGTTGGCATAAAAAATAAACACACCATAGGCATCCTCTTTTAGCTGTACTGTTCAAACAGTTCACTTATTTTTTTTTTTCTTCCAAAGTGAGTTAATAACGCAGAGTTTGCCTGTGTGGGCTTGATGGAACAATCTGTCTCCATGGGAAGCTTCCTCAGAACTACCACGAAGTGTGAACCCCTGAAGATGCCTCCTTTCACAAAGCCTATAGTTAGCTTCAATGTTAGACATACTTTCCTGGATCAATTCCAGCTTGAATAATACACAATGCTGCCTAAAATTCCTTCTACAGTTGAAATGCAATACAGGGTATATCTTCACTTTTCATGAAAACATTGAATGATCTATTAAATTGACATTTAATCTCTGGGATAGAAGCCTTTCAGTGTTACTTATTAGTTTTCAAGACGTAGTCAAAACAAGTTTGCTGTATCAAAAATAAATGTGTTGTTCCAATACATCCTTATCTTTTTTAACCCACATGGATTCACTATCACAATGCCTACAGATAATATTGCAGATATGACAACTGATGTTGAGTAAAGTCAGATTATAGAGTAGTAAACGTATCAATTTCAAAGGATTCGGTCTGGAACAGCACAGTTTATACATTGAATGACCTGGAATTAAACTCCAGGCTTACACAGACCCTAGAGATTTGAATATTCTAGGACCACACAGAGAGAAAATACACATATCTCTTCCTAAACCAGTCACCTGCATCTCGCTAAGATGTATAGAGGAAAAAAATCCACTGCTGAAATTCTTCAATAGATACTTTGTAAAGTATAATCTTATGAGCCCATGCAGCTTCTGTTCATAAATTCAAAATCATAGACTGAAAAATGTTATTTAGGACTAGCCTAACGACTAGAGTAGAAGTTTGTGAGCTTCCTTTCTGCTTTTCTCCCTGTTTTTCTTTCCTTCTCTGAGCCCCTCCTTCCCCTCCACCCTCTCTCTGTGCCTCTCTCCCTTGCCACCTCCCTTTTCTCTCTCCCTCCCTTGCGTTTTTCTCCCTTTTAATGCATGTCTAAGAAACACATCTTTTCGTCTTTCTTGAATGGAGAGCTTTTTATCTTTTGTTTCGTTTTGTTGGCTTCCCTTCCCACACTGAGATACTCTGATAAGACACAGAATGGGATCATGAGGGAAAGTAAAACAACAATGAAAATCTAAGGTGAATACTCAAGTTTTACATTATCTACAATCCGAATTGTAAAACCATAACAAAAACTTTCACATCACCTCACCTCAGTTCTTTAGTGAGTGCTTACCAAACAGATATGGTAAGTTCACTAATGCTTCCTCCAATGAATAGTCTTGTTAGGATATCAGAAAGAAAAATTTCCTTGTAAAGAATACATTTTTTAAAGCTAACTTATCAGAAAATTTAAAATCTCAGGAATAAATAAGACTTAATTGGTAATTTAGAGAATTTTCTTATAAGAATGAATGATCAATACTCTAGTTTTCTGAATAATAATTAATAATAATATCCAGTTATGGGACACCTTTCTTTGCACATGTAGGCCAAGTCTAAATGATGTAAAAATATCTCACCTACTTCTCTGGGACTACGTAAATATTAAAAATAAGTATAATTTTTTTATGAATCATCTTCATTTTAGGCAAAAAAAGAACCCCAAAGTTTCCACACCCACTTACAAATCTTACTATATCTGATGAACATATCAAAATGACGGTTGTACCCCATCCCTAAGAACCAATGTGTTAAACAGGGCAGGCAAGGATAAACTTTAAAAGGATTCACCTGTCCTAACAGCCCATCTGCTCCCTACTCCCCGCAGAGCACATCTCTTTTCAGGGGTCCCTTTCAGGTATGCTCCTACCTTATGTAACACTCTCTTTATTATACGCTCATGCTGTGACCCTGTCAGAGCTTCTGCAGCAGGAGTGACCTCCGCAATGACCATCCACAGCCTGCCAAGCTAACTTGGTCAGTGTTAGCTGATTAAACTTTTAACAACATCCCCTGTGCGATAAAGGGCAAAATGACAACTTTGCCCATCGTCAAGGTGTCTGTATAATAAACTAATTAGTAAACCACACAGTCTGTGGAGCTTTTAATGAGTGCTATCGGCTGGCCTCTGTAATAAAAACCCAGTCTGCCCCCTTTTGGGATTCAATTAAGGCACAGACTGTCATATGCTTGGTCTAGCTGATCAATGAATCCATTCCGACCTTTGTCGGAGCTGTTTGCAAGGTCAGTGGCAGTAGTGGAGAAAGCTATCTTGGTGAAGGAGATATACCCAACAGCGACGGACAGGCTGCATGTCCAGTTGTTAATATCCTCGTGGTCATTTGACACCAGCGGAAGTTTCTCTCATTCAAAGGTTAGCCGAAAGAGAAGGCAGAAGTGGGAAAAAATATGTTGGTATTTTTTCACAGAAAGGTCCTTCTGTTATTAAAAAATGATCATTAGTGTGCTAACACCTCCTTTTACCTCATGGTGTCTTCTTTCCTTCACCCAGCGGAATATGCTATCCAACTTTTGTTCTTTCAAATATAGCTATTGATTTAATTCTCCAGATGTGAAAGTAAATGTCACCTTTTTGAAATGCAGTCCTGTTGTTACGGTTCAAGATGTTGAGATTTTAAGAAAGGAATTGAATTAGAAAAGTTGATACCCCCATTAAGAGCCTAAGATGCTAGAAAACTTTTTTTTTTACAATTAATCTATTTTTTTTAGTACCACATGATTTTGACTATTACAAATAAGATTCTTTGAGTCTGCATCTTCAACATAGTTTAAAGAGAAAGTACTTGATGAATGCTGTCAGTCATTTTTATGAGATAATTATTTAAAACAAAACCCCATTATCTGATATTTGAATGATGGCTTGAAAAGACAATGAGTACCGTCTTCTATATATACATAAAGAAAAGTGTAAATTGATAAAGCATTTGTAAGAATCGTTGATGGGACATTAAACAAAAAAGGTTCAATGTTTCTAACACATACATTTGAGTAATATGCAAACTGTAGTTAAAACTAGACAATCTGTTACATCAGGTAAGACTGGCATAATCTTTAAGTATTAAAGATGAAGAAATCAGGAAGTCCAATTGTTATTCTGTATGTTAGGGACTAATCATGAAGCCATAGAATATGCAATTATCAAAATGTTCCAAATAGGATATAGTAGTAGTGACTGTATACAAACTAATTGGACAACAGTAGAAGACTACAAACAAAAAGTATCTGTATCGGCTTATAACATGAAGCCCTCAGGAATGGCAGGGTAATCTAATCACTGTAGTCATAGCTATAGAAAAAAGGCCATAAAATTGGCCCAGTAGTGCTTAGTTTTATGGATAGTATAATTTATATAGTATGTATTTCTTAATATAGAGTATATGTCTATATAAAATGTATGTAGCTAGCTACAAATGCATTTGTATACCCGCCACACACACATACACACAGAAGAGCACACTGTGGTGAATGTGTTTACATTTGTGTAATTATACATAGCACAAATATAAATATATGTAGCACGAAGCTACACACATACTTTCTTAAGTATATAGATTCAAGTTTTACAATGGATATTTAATTAATATTTTTCAATGTTTTTAGATTTTTTTGATGATTTTATTTTTATCAGAAAACATATTTCATAAAAATACATCCAATATAAAATGAAAACACAATTAAAAACATAGGATATAATTTAGTAAGTTGAAAAATTAGATTTCAATTAGGTAGACTGTTTTCTGTAGTATTTTTCATTTAGTAATAACACTATTTGAGAGAAACTACCTAGAAATACCAATGTTTATAGTTTTGTTTACAACTTAATTTGAGAGGAAATGGGATAATATACATTTATATGTATTGTTCTTTTAATAGCACAGACTTAACCACATCATTTGAGAGTCATGAAAAAGTTGGCTAAGTCTATTGGCTGTATAGTAGTTGTCTCAATTTCTTTTATCCCTTTGGAAGCAATGTTACTTGACAGAAATCACACTCCCATGTGTGATTAGAACCCAAAAGAAAAGTCCTGTAGGTTGTGAGGTTTGAATTTAGGTGATGGTTTTGTAGCAAAAAAAGTGTAATTCACAAAATCTAGATATTTGAATTTTATGTTTCTAAATTGTCTTTTGTTAGGGTCAATTTAGTCATTTAAAATCTTAAAAAGTCCTTAAAAATCTACAAATAATATTTGAGAAATAACAAAATGGATTAGTTTTTCTCTGGGGAGTTGTTTACGTGATAACTGAAGTCACAAGCAAAAATTAGAACAAACAAACAAACAAAAAAAACTTTCTGAATTTGCCACACTTAATGCTCTGAATAACATAAACACAAATAATACTCAAGAAACAATAATGAAACCCAAATGATACCCATTTCATAAGGAGGCACACCTCTCATTCACACTTAAGTCAGTGTACATTTTTGTCAGTAGAAATACTAATTCTTAAGTAATTCATTTTGTAATTATATGTATTTGTGTACCTATGTGTATAAAGCATATAGCACTTGCCTATAGCAGCTCATGAGGCCAAAAAAGAGAATCAGATCCACTGTAAATGAATTTAAAGATGGCTGTTAGCATTTTGTGTGTACTAGGAACTGAATCCAGGTTCTCTGCAAGAACAGCAAATGCTCTTAACCATTGGCCCATCTCCTCAGCCCTAAGAATTAGGTGCAGTTGTTATAATTTGGGTCTTGATCACACACTAATGTAACAAGAATTGTCACATTTCTACATTGAAGTAACTTTGCTAAGAATTGTTTAGAGAACTTCAAATGTTCATTTTAGGTCTTGAGAAATGATAATGAAGGATAGAGATATAAAGATAGATGGAACAAGGAAGGAAGATATTTCCCAAGATCAAATTTCCAATTAAGTTAGCATCAAATTCTAATAGACTTAGTAGTCTATTCCCAGGTCCTTGAATCCCTGAATTAATTGGAACTAATCTTACAAAATTATGACTTTGAAATATTTGACTTTATGTCAAAGTTAAATTATAATGTAAAGGAAACATGAGTTTTATGATCATAGTGAATTATAATATTTTTCTTAATCCTGAGTTCCCTGATGTTTTTATTAATGCAGGATAGCTTATGGTTGCAATTTGCAACTATTTAAGTAATTGGATTATAAGTGGAGAAAAGATTTGTTGATTGGTAATCTTTGTACATGTGAGAGGAAAGAATGATCAAGTATAGAATTCCTTTGATATTTTATGAAGAAGTTCTTATGCTTCAGGGATACTATTGTCCTCCCCCCCCAACGCCTTCCCCCCCAGCCTACCCCCCATTCGCATCTCCTCCAGGGCAAAGACTCCCCTGGGGATTGAGTTCAACCTGGTAGATTCAGTTCAGGCAGGTCCAGTCCCCTCCACCCAGGTTGAGGAAAGTGTCCTTGCATAAGCCCCAGGTTCCAAACAGCCAGCTCATGCATTGAGGACAGGTCCCAGTCCCATTGCCTAGATGTCTCCCAAACAGTTCAAGCTAATCAACTGTCTCACTTATCCAGAGGGCCTGATCCAGTTGGGAGCTCCTCAGCTATTGGTTCATAGTTCATGTGTTTTCATTCCTTTGGTTATTTGCAGTGGGTGAGAAAATTATTTGCAATGGCCCGAATTGACCTACTCTGGTGATAGGATGGCCAAACACCCTAATTGTCATGCTAGAAATCTCATCCAATGACGGAGGGAACTGGATGCAGAGATCCACAGCCAGGCCCTAGGTAGAGCTCCAGGAGTCCAATTGGCGAGAAAGAGGAGGGTTTGTATGAGCGAGAATTGTTGAGACCATGATTGGAAAAAGCACAGGGACAAAAGTGATGATATTTTAAATTAATATATATCATGTTTTCCCATATATTATTACAGTGTACAACAGCATTATGCCACAGCACTCAGGCACCACGTTGGACTCAGGTAGTGGCCCAGACCCCAGGCATTCTCACGTTTTCAGTGGCCACATGGGCCAAGGACATTATCAGAAGTTGCTATTTTCACAGAAAAAGAAAAATTAGAGTGAATTTAAAAAATGAAACAAACAAAAACAAAAACAAACTCAGAAAGTTTTGAAATCTTGCACTGAGAAATTGGCTGCTAAAAATGACACCTGGACATGTAGAGAGGTGGATTAATCTACAGAAAAGTATCATTTGATATCTACCTACTGTGAAGAGAAATCATGGAATAATAGTTAATGGTGACACTTAATTGGTAACTGATGGAATACCTCAGTATTCCATGCCCAGTAGAGGCTGGGCATGCTAATGTCAAGTGTTAACAACCTAAAGAAGTTGCCAAGAGAACCACCATGTTCCATGGTTTTTCCTTATAGAGGGTCAGTTTGGCTTTGACAAGTAGAAAGGAAGAGGAAAAACTATGAAAGGCCCAGATTCTCTCTCCATAACAAAGGTCTATCATGTCAAAATGTCCCCTCGTCAGCACAACCCTTAACCCCTTTTTATTCGGCAAAAAGAATCCCCTACTTCTTAAATTCTGTGCAGCCATTTTGTTTCATGCAAAGTAAATAATAGCAGCCAATAGGATTCATGAATTCAAATGAATTGGTTTCAAAATCTGCAGCCAATGGGAATGGGTAGCAACTCTGTCACCTGAGAGACACTGAGTCACATCACAGAGACAAAGGTCCACCAAAAGTCAGAGGTTTGATTATGAGATTATGGAATATTCCATTAACACCCAAATCTTCTCCTACATAAAAGCTTAGAGAAGGTTCTGAATATGGAGTCTGGTAAATCAAAAACAGAGGCTAAAAGTCAGGAGGGAGAGAGCAACACAGCTGCAGGTGAGGACTTCAGCTGCAATGACAGGTACAAAGCGGGGTGTTAGAAGCCACCCCTTACCAGACGAACATAGCTGCTCACACCAAAGGGGTCTTCACCTCAGGTCCTTTTATTCAGTCCAACTGTTTTAGTTAGGGTTTCTGTTGCTGTGAAGAGATACCATGACCATGTGAACTCTTATCAAGGAAAACATTTAATTGGGATGGCTTGCTTACAGTTCAGAGGTTCAGGGCATTATCATCATGGTGGGACCTGACAGCATACAGGCAGACATGATGCTAGAGAAGTAGCTGAAAGTCCTACATCTTGCAGGCAACAGAAAGTGGTCAGTGACACTGGACAGTAGTTTGAGCATATATGAGACCTCAAAGCCCACTTCCACAGTGACACACTTCCTCCAATAAGAACATACCTACTCCAACAAAGCCACCCCCTAATAGCGCTACTCTCTTTGGGGCTCTTTTTCTTTCAAACCACCACACCAACACTTCAATTTTCACTGCAAAGCTACAAAACTTAACAGAATGTAAGGGAAAACTTATTAAAACTAAACTAGGTAATGGCACATATGTTGCAATTAGGTGGAGAATTTCAAAGTATTATTATATGGCATTGTAACTAATGTTAATATAATTATCATTAACATGCTCATATGTGTTCATTTTGTCAGTGAAGAGTGGAAAAAATATGTGAAGATAGATGTGTAATGTAAGCAGATAGGTGGAATTTCTAAGGATGAATCAAAACATACAATTCAACAAAGAAATGGTTATGTATGTGAATGTCTCATTTGTGCCCATCAGCAGAAATGACAGAGTAGGAGTGGATTATTGAAGGTAGAAAAGGAAAGATATACTGATAAAATGCAATGATTTTTAAAAGGCCATGTGATATTAAAGTAGAACAGCCAATAATTGAATAAATATAATATAACTGAATTTTTGTAACAAAAGTTAAAGAGAAAAGCCAAATAAATATTTTCACAAATGACTGTGATATTCATAAATTAATGATAACTACTAAATCCCAGAGCCAATAGGCAAAGGGAGCAGAAATCCCAATCTATTCAAGTGAAATAAACCCAACACCATTCATGTATACTGTATTCAAACTATAAATGTAGAATGCAAAAGACAGAAAGATGACTGAAAAGAGTTCGATTCATTACCTAAATGACATAAATGACTCAACAAAATCATGAGATTATGCAATTGGAAGCTGGAGAGATGGCTTGGCAGTTAAGTGAATAATATATTGATCTTTCAAATGACTGGAATTTGGATGGTGGCATCTACAAAATGTAGCTCCAGGTTCAAGAGTTCTAACACCATTATGGCCTCAGTGGGCATGGACATGCACATATTCACACACACACATACATACACACACACACATACAGCACACACACACACACACACCACACACACACACAAATACATACACAAATAAATTAAATCAATAAAAACTCATACAATTAAAAATAAATATTAAAAGAAAAAAAAAGTTACAATTTTGTATACAGAAAAAATTCTGCAATTTTCATGAAGCATAAACACCACCTTCCAAAAGAAATCAAATATAAACAAAACAAAACAAGAAATTAATTGTAGTAGATCTTGACTGAAAAAAAATACTGAAAACTCCTTATGGAAAAGATAAAATAAAGATCAGTTACCTGGATCTGCATAAAGAAAAAAGTTATCAAAAAAAAGATTAAATGAATGTAAAATAACACTCAGTATGCCAAAATAAATATGTTTACTTCATTAATTTACTCCTGTTAATTTAAACGACAACAGATTGACATAGAGATAACAAAATATACTCAGTGGTTATAGTTGATTTCAGGAAAATTAATAGCAACAGAGTCATCAAGGTTACAGGGGAGGAAGTAAGAAAATTCCCTGAGAAGATTTCTATACTATTCAAGAAACTGCATAATTATTTAAAAGTGATTTTTTAAATATATCTAAAACACTAAAAAAAGTATAAAATATTTTATGAAGTTTAAATTGTCAGATAATAACTATGACAATAACTCATATGGAATAATTGATTGAACATTCAATGGGTAGAAAATCACTTGTGAAAGGCAAACAAATAATAATAGGAGATGGTCTCTGTGCTATCCAGTCTCTGGTTCCTGGCTCTCCAGGCAGTGTCTGGCATGGGCTCTTTCTTGTGGTGTGGATCTCAAGTTGGACTAGTCATTAGTTGGAACTTTTACAAGTTCTGTGCCATTATTACCCCAGCACATCTTGCAAGCAGGACAAATTGTACATCAAAGTTTTTGTGTCTGGGTTGGTATCACAGTCTCTCCACAGGAAGCCTTGACTAGTTACAAAAGATGGTCAGTTCAGGCACCATATTCCCCATTACTAGGACTGTTCCCTAGGGTCACCCTTGTAGATTCCAAGTAGTTTCCATCGCACTAGGTTTCTATCTTGCCTCAGAAATGCTCCCCCATCCCAGTTGTCTCTTCCAGTACTCTCTCCCTCCACACTACCACCTGATTCCTCTTGTTCCCATTCCCACCTACTCTCAGTTCACCCTCTAAATCTATTCTTTTTCTCCTTCCCAGAAAGATCCATGAATAGTCAAACATGACTGATTAAAAAAAAATCCTAATGATATTCTGCTATACTCATAGAGCAGAACCTAGCATCATTATCATCAGAGAGACTTCATCCAGCAACCGATAGTAGGAGCAGACATGCACACCCACCACCAAACATGTGGCAGAGCTTCAGGGACCCCAGAAGAAGGGAAGGGAGGATTATAGGAGCCAGAGGGATCAGGATACCACAAGAACATGGCCCACAGAATGAACTAAGCAGGCCTCACTGGGTCTCACAGAGACAGAAGCAACAATCATCAAGCCTACTTTGAGCCTGCATAAGTCTATGCTAGGCCCTCTGTATAAATGCTGGGTTTTTTTTGTGGAACTCCTAACAGTGGAAGTGGGCCTGGCTGTCTTTAACTCTTTTGCCTATTTTTGGGACCCATTTCCGTCTACTGGGTTGCCTTGTCCAGCCTTGATATGAGGTTATATGTCTAGTTTTATTGTATTTTGTTATGCTGTGTTTGGTTGATATCCCTGGGAGGCCTGCTGTTTTCTGAAGGGAAATAGAGGAGGAGTGGATCTGAGGGAGAGGGGAGGTGGGGGAATGTTGCTGGATTCTAAGGGCTCCCTCGTGGGAGGGGGTGGGAAGGCTGGGCTTCAAGGACACACTGACTCCTGTGTCTTTGTCCCTGAAGCCCTGCCTTCTCAACCCCTCCCTCTCGGGACCCCTTAGAATTCAGCCTTAGGAGAGGTGATACTGGGAGGAGAGGAGAGTAACATAGGAAAGAAGAATAAAAAAATAAAAAAGAAAAGGAGATAGTGATAACAAAAAACAGAACAAAACAAACAAAAAAACCTGAAACTAACAACAACAAACAAAACAGTAAAAAACAAATCAAATATTCCCTAATGGATTGTTAAGTAGAATGCACTATAATCAGAAACAGATTTCATTAGGAAATATAAAAGGGAAGAAATTGATGACACATGCTCTGTCAGGGATAAACCTTGAAAGCATTATGCTAAATGGAAAAATGCCATAAAAGGTCAAATATTGTGTGATTCCATTTTATATGAAATATTCATTGTAAGAACATCTGTAGAAAGAGTAGACCTGGGGAGGTTAGCAGGAAAGAAAAAGTGTTTACTGGTGTGGGTACTTTGCTATTGTGATGGTCAGCATATCCTAAAACTCACTATGATGAAAATCACATGACTGTGTTTAAGAAATGAACATGATTTTCTAGTATACATTTTGTGATTTGTACAACATATTTAATAACTCTATAAGGAATACAATCAGCATTTTAAAAAAGGGAAAGTGAATGTTGCTGTGGGATGGTCTGTATGTCAAATCTGTTGCTCTGATTGTTCAATAAATAAAACACTGATTGGCCAGTGGCCAGGCAGGAAGTCTAGGCAGGACTAACAGAGAGGAGGACTGAGAGAATAGGAAAGCAGAGGGAGACACTGACTGCCACTGCCATGACGAGCCATGTGGCAAGGTACAGATTTATAGAAATGGGTTAATTTAAGATATAAGAACAGTTAACAAGAAGCCTGAGCCATTAGGTCAAACAGTTTAAATATTATAAGCGTCTGTGTGTTTATTTTATAAGTGGGCTGTTGGACTGATGGGGCTTGACGGGACCCGGAGAGAAAACTCTCCAGCTACAAATGGTGCCCAACGTGTTGGCAAGAGTTTCCACCTAAAACCTGAGAAAAAAAGATTCTAAAATGGAACTAAAAACAGTTCCTAGTTGTTTCTCTCAAGTTAATGGCAGCCTTCGTGTTTGAGCTACTATGGTGGGTTCCTGGCATGTGCGCTTGACCTGCAGTATGGCGGAAATGAGGCCTCTGCAAATGGCACATTAAGCTGCATGGTGGATTTAGCCTTTACTAGTACAAAACAAAAAAAAGAGGTTTCTGGGCTACATGCTGCTTTAATAGAAACATAGACCCACTATTTCTGAGAGTTGATGGCTCCCAGAGATGGCAGAAAACTTACCACTACCATGTTGGGAAGCTGAAGTGGGCGGAGCCAGCAGCAATACGTTCACAATAAGACTGATTCAGATGAAATAGTTTACAATGTATGTAAAAATGTACATAGGCTTGAAAGAGAGAGAAAAAGGACTATATACAGTTATATGAACAGATAGTTTTTAAAAATAAAGTCTTTAAAGAAACAGTAAAGGTAATAAGCCATGTAAAGATGGCTATCACACAGAGACTCTGGATTATGTTGTCTTGATATTCATAACTGAAGAAAAACATTTGATTGCAAAAGCTGTTGAGTTATGCCAAAAGGCAGAGGGAGACATTGCCAGCCACTACCATGACAAGCAGCATGTGAAGATGCTTGTAAGCCACGAGCCACGTGGCAAGGTATAGATTTATAGAAATGGATGAATTTAAGATGTAAGAACTAGATAGCTAAAATCCTAAGCAATTAGGCCAAACAGTTTAAATAATATAAGCATCTGTGTGTTTATTTTATAAGTGGGCTGTTGGACTGCTGGGGCTTGGTGGGACCCGGATAGAAAACTCTCCAGCTACAGAATGACTTATAAAATAAATAAAAATACTTAGAATAAAAAAATGCAAATATGTTGGATATAAATGCAAATATATGGGTCACCATTATTAATGTGAAGTCTATTAACATCAAGACAACATAAGGTATTGTCAATTGAATGAAATATCTCTATATAATATGCTTTAGAGTTGCAGCTCTTTGATAGAATGTGTAACTTGCACATATGTCCTATGTGAAATCCTCAACATACCAGTAATAAATGAATAAAACATCAATAAAATCAACATAACACAAGAAACTGCTTTAAATGTAAGAACCCAGGTAGGGTAAAGGCAAAGAGAAGGAAACAGTGTAAGTTAACACCAATCCAAAGAAATGTGGAAATGTGACATAATTGATGCAGAACATTGTAGTCAGACTTGTCTTTGGCCTACCAGCTCACAGATAATGACACAAAAAAAATATTAATTCTGAAAGCTTGGCCTTATCTTAGGCTTTTTTTCCCAACTAGGTCTTATAACTTTAATTATCATATTTCTTTTAATTGACATTTTGCCACATTGCACAGTTACCTCTCCTCTGTACAGTATGTCTGAATTCTTCCTTGTCTCGCTGGTGTCTTCTTCTCAGAGTTCCTCCCTTTCTCCAGAAGTCCCACCTATTCTCTCCTGCCTAGCTATTGACCATTCAGCTCCTTAGTAAACCAATCACTATGACACATCTTCACACAGTGTAAACAATTACTCTGCAACATTTCCCACTTTTTTCCTAAATAAAAACAATAGTATTTAACTCTAACACAGGAAAACTATATACAATACGAATAATTATTAGGTAAGAATTACATTCACAATGTCCAGTCCATTAGTATTTGGCAAATTCAGGGAAAATACTCTCTTATATATCTATCCTATCTTAATGAGCCCAACATTTTATACCTAAACCACTATGTATCATACGCTGTGTTACCATTCTAAAAATATCTTTTTGGACCTTAAAACATTTTCTTAGATGAGCAACTTAAGCTTTTATGTCTCTCAATCATATAAACTTTACATCTCTTTAGTAAGTTTCTTTTCTGAATTTGGTAAAAATATGGTATAACTATCTAGTCTTCAATCCCTATCAGAGACTCGAGAAGGAGACATTTTTACCTGAGCAAACAAGAAGTGAAGAGCAAACAACTTCCAAAACTACAGAAATGACAGAGACAGCTGGCTTCCTGGGCAGTCACCCAAGGTTCCTCTGCAATATTGGGGCTTCCATCTTCAGCCTACAGGTATAGAATATCTGAAAGACTTTTCTGTGAAGCAGGAATTTTTGAAGGAGTGCCCTACCATGCCTTGGCAAAGTTTGGCAGTCATCTTCTTTTGTGTTCTGCTTGTCCAATTTGGACAGCATATTGCCAGCAGTCAAGGCAAGCCTTTAATCCCATAGATCTCTGTGTATTCAGGAATACAGCCAGCATTGGAGACATACACCTTTAAGACCTGGAGGGCTGTATTTACAGTCAATGATGAGGCAGTCATGTGTTTGGGTTTACAACCAATGAGAAGGCAAAACAGAAAGACTATTTAAAGACATACACAGAGGAAGTAGCTCTCTTTCGGGAAGCTAGGAGCACGCAGGAGGAAGGGTAAGATTTTAGCTCTGAGCTCCAACCTCTTGGCTTTCTCTTCTACATTGGTTCTGTGTTTCTTATTTAATAAGACAGTTGGATACATCTACACAATGGCTAAATTTGCCACAAATGAAAGCAAACTCCATGTGGAGGCTCTTCAATGCCTATTATTATTTTTATGAAGTAGATTGGTAATGTTAGGAGCAGACATATCTCGCTGTCATGAAGGGCTTTTTGTTATTAAAGCATCTTAAATGTCATATTCTGTAGGTCTCTGAAGTGTTTGAAGACCATCTGTCTACCTAAAATATATCTCCATTTTACCTGAAAAAATACGTGTATGGCCACAAATTTGATTGTTAGATGACTAACCATTAACCTACATTTTCTTATTATCCTAGTTTGCAACAATAACTTTCAAGGACTAGAACTTTACATTACATTGTTAAATGAGCTGCATAGGTATAATACCCTAAACAAGAGTAGGAACATTTATACAATATATAAAAAACCTTCAATTTGTATCAATATACAAAAATCTGTATCGATGTAAAATATTCAAGTCTAGTAGTTGCTGTTTTATTTTAAAAGTAGATTCAGTAATATACCCTTTTATCCTATCATTCCTATACCACATTTTTTTTCTTTTCCACTAGACAGCCCTGATCTAACCTCCTTTGATTAATTTCCTCCCTGACCATGACCAGTAACAACTTGAATCAATGTCCCCTAAATGATGATAAACATTTGTAATCCACAGAATGATAAAAAAAAATCCACCCACCCACCTATAGAGAATGTGGGGGTAGTGTTCTTAAAATTACTTCATGTTGTCTGCAAGTGATGCATCTTTAGGGGACTCTGAAAAAAATTAAAGTAATGGTCGAGTCCTGAGAGAGCTAGCTGTATCATTTGCTGTTTAGTCTGTGTACAATGGGAAAGTGCATAGCTTATCTGAAGTCCTGGCTGGAGTAGTCCATGATGCTGGACCATCTCAGCTAGCAACTTTGAAGTTGTCTTGGATATAGATTTTGGAGGAAACTACAACAGAGGCATTCTGAGAGGTTCAATCACCTTGACTACATGTCTCTTTTTGTGTCCCCCTCCCCCTTTTTTTGGAAAAGACAAACTTTTTTTTTACATTTTATGAAATCTTTATTGACAAATAATTCACACAGTATACAATCTGCCTGTTTGCACAATTTGATAGACTTTAGTCCAGCATCCTCATAGTCCCATGACACCATCACCACTTTCTATTTTAGAACTTTGCTGTCTTCAATTTCATACACACATATAATGTATGGTGATTACATTCCACTTTATTTTTTTCTAATGAACCTGATATTTGCAATTGTAAGCATTTTTAAGTTCACAATTCAGTGGCATGAATTACCTTCAAGATATTAATTACACTCATAATATTCTTTAATTACACTCATGATATTAATTACATGTGTGGTATTCATTGATTACATTTGCAGTATTCATTCAAAAACACAAACTTTTAAAGGTAACATATACAACTGCATTAACACAAGTATGAAATGTGTGGTGTGTGCAAGTCAGTTAAAGGTGACTTTCTGTTCTGTGTTTGAGCAGGTAAAAGGTATCTATCAACTTTATAAGTCCATTTAATATAAATCTCTATTCATGCCATATGAAATGATGGCATGTAATAATGTCATAATGAGTCTGTAGCCAACAAAATTTATTATGTCTCATCCAGTCTGAAAGTTGTTCCCATGTTGAAGGATAAACAACATGTCTTGTAGTTTTTCCTTTATGTTTGCAGCCAAGATTTTTAGGAGTTCATCTTCAGTCAAATCTGATCTTTACTAATTTTGAAGAAATCCATAGGTTTTTGTTTCCTGTGAAAACAAAGACATAACCTCTAACCCAACATAACATATTTCCTGACTTCCATTCTGAATTTAAGACATTCTTAAAATATATAGGTTGGCTTAAATTGGCAGTTTTTTCTACAATCCAACGTTGCCCTTTGCTCATCATCATTCCAAAATTTAACATTAATAAAGCAATGTGCAGGATCCAGATGTCTTGTGTCTTTTCCATCCTTACATGGCTTTTTTCTTTTTTTATTTATTTCACTTCTGTTTTAAAAACTATTATCTTTAAACTATTTATTTATCTATTTATTATTTTTTAAATTTATGACTATTTATACCTATTTTTTTCTTCAGCAGCGAAGCCCAATTTCAAGCACATTGTAACCTGTTCAGAGGTTTTCTCAGCTTGGAACTGTTTTATTATTGTTGTTGTTGTTGTTGTTTTCCATCTGCAGAATTTTTCTGACCATCGTATGTCTCTGCTTAGCTTTTGCTGGCAGCTAGCTCAGCTCCCTTGAGTACAGCCGGCAGCGGCAGGAGCCCTACCTCTGCACACCAGGAGCACCGAGCTTATCAGAGACTGAATTTGCTAGGAAGCCAGGTCTGACTATTTGGAATTTATTTTTTCAGCTTTCTCATGCCTTATGTGGATATATGTGGCCAGATGTTGGGCACCAAATGGAGTTGGACTTTTATTTGGGCTGCCAGATCACAAATAATGACAGAGAGACCTATTATTAATTATGAAATCTTGGTCTTAGCTTAGGCTTCCTCATAAGTAGCTCTTATAGCTTAAGTTAACCTTGTTTCTTTTCATCTACGTTCTCACACATGGCTTGGTTACCTCTCCTCTATACAATATGTCTGACTTCTTCAGTGTCTTGCTGGTGTCTCTCTTATTCCCAGAGTTCCTCTCTCTCCCAGAAGTCCCGCCTACTGTCTCCTGCCTAGCTATTGGTCGTTCAGCTCTTTATTAAACAAATCACAGTGACACAGCTTCACACATTGTAAACAAATATTCTTCAAGAGAGGGTTAGTCACAACTGGAAGATTTGAGGTGCAGAGTCATCACTTAATCATGAAGAAAGCTTATCTCTAGAAAGATGTTATGTAAGAAGGTAGGTATGGGAAACATGTCAGCACAGGGAAGGTGCAGAAAAGAAGATATACATTCAAAGTCATCCTTGATCACAAAGCAAGTAAAGACCAGCTTGGACTACCAGGGTCTCTATATGAAAAAGAGGAAGAGAGGAAAGAAGAAGGCAGAAGAAGGAAGAACAAAGGAAGAGGGGGAGAAGTGGGAGGAGGATAAAAAGCATTGCCCCAGTGGTGGTAGAGGAGGAGGAAGGAGAGGAGAAGAATGGAAAGAAAGAGCAGAAGGCAGTATCAGGACCAGCATTTGAAAACAGCATCTTATTTATTCTTTACATAAATATGTGAAACCAAATGCCTGAAATTTTCTTTCACAAAAGGAAGTCAGAGATTTCCTACCATCTCATAATAAAGTACATATGGGACAAGGTTGTGGGGGTTCATGGTCCAGAGGTGCATTATAAAATTTGTGAGTGAGCTCATAGACCTTTGTTTCTCTAGATGCACTGAAATCCCCTTGGCAGCACACAAAATGTCTGTGGCATGTCCCTCGCGTTGCTGTTCCTAATAGGCCCATGCTTACTTCTGAATGGAGAGTATTCACAGAGAGCAAGGAGAGCGATGAGTGACAGAGGATGCACTATCCCACTGGAGGTTATAGAGTTCCTAAACCAGTATCTTGTCAGATTATAAACACTGTGTAAAAATCAAGCTTCCTGTGTACACTGCAGTGTGCCCTCAACAAAAATTTAGCATCATGTATTTATGAGATGCATGTTTCCTTGAGATACTACTAGTTATTTCTTAGATTAAGCTAGAAAATTTCATGGTGTTAAGTGGTTTTGTGCCATTCACGTTCACATTCACGCTGAAACCCTGATTCTCCACAATATATCATTAATAATTATTACTTATTATCTTTTCACTCCCTTATGGCAGTCTTTGAACGGTGCCCTTATAAAAATTCAGTATGTGTTTAGGTTTTTTTCTTTCTTTCTTAGCATTTTCCCCCCAATGCTTTCTCAATTTTTATCTGACATGGAATATTTAGGGCATATTTCCTGCTCTTTTAGGCCTGCCATGAACTAAAATAAGTTTGACTATCTCAAACATTTGGTCTTTGCCCTAAATATGCTGAAGAAAAACAACTATTCTTTATTAATAATTCTAGCTTTTAAAGCAAATCATCATAGAAGAAAGCCAGCACATTAACTAATTAATACATGCACTTGAGAAAAATTAAACAGCTGAAATAATAAATGTGTGCATGCCTCTGAATCTTTGAATTAAATTTTGTTATTTAAGTTACTACCAAATTTAATCTGTAGTCTGAGGCATGATAACATTGTAGAAGGATTTATTCTTAGAACAGAGAACACTGGATAGCTAAATATGTATGCATTTGCACTTTAAAATATATCTCAGATTCTTGGGGTGAAAACAGTTATAGAAATGTTCAATCTGTACTTTTAAAATAGAGTAGAGTATGTCCTTGACAGGCTACTATTTTACACATGTATGCTGATATTTGTGTACATTTTGAGAATCTTTCAAAGGGCTTGCTTTATCCATTTAAAAAAGATTTTAGAATCTTACATTTTTGAAGGTGCTATGAAATTGCTATTAACAACACCAGGAAAATGAAAAGATGGGTTATGTTTAGTTGTGTGCATGTTATTTCTGTCTTTTAGAAAAATTAAAAAATTCATTTGAGTTAAAGGGAAACAGGTAAGATACAAGTGCCATTAAATCTATTAACATGCCACCTGTGTTAGACAATGCAACTCACAGGCCAGTAAGATTTCTCAGCAGACAGAGGTACTTACCACCATGCCTCATGAGTTGAGTTCAATTGCAGGGACACACTAGTGGAAAGAGGGTATCTACACCCAAAAGGTTATTCCTGTGCGTATGTGTGTGTGTGTGTGTGTGTGTGTGTGTGTGTGTGTGTGTGTTCCCAAAAGATTGTATCATGTGTATCCCCTACTCCAACAATAAATAAATAAAATGTAATATGTTTTTATTTACAGCTGCCTTACAAATGAGAATGGTTATGAGCATTCAAGTAAAATTCAGAAAAATATTTTCTGGTAAGAAAAGATTTGACAAATTTATAATGTATAATAGAAATAAGGATGTTAATGATAAACACTGCAAACCATTAGTAAACAAGAAACAGAACAGTGAACATTTATATAACTAGGAATGAGACAGTCATAGGGAAAAGAAATTTGCACCCTATATCAGTTGTTAAGAATAGTGATTTTATTAAGGCAATAGTATGTATTTCAAAAACATACACTTCATTTTCTACCTTCCCTTAAATCCAGGTAGGTATTAGTTTTATCACCAAGTTCAGCGAACATCTTCCACCAAAGCCACTAATTTGTACAGGTTCATGTATCTAAGGGCAAGACTCAGTCAGTCTCCACCCAGGTCCCCATTGCTGGAGATTGAATCCTAAACCTTGGGTACGCTAGACAAATTCTCCACTTCTGATAGCTATCCAAAGCAGAGAACAGAATCCAACCTTGGTTCCAGACATTTTATACTGTTATTATATGTCTACGTTAAGCCTCTCTCTCTCTCTCTCTCTCTCTCTCTCTCTCTCTCTCTCTCTCTCTCTCTCTCTCTCTCTCTCTCTCTCTCTCTTCCAGTGCATGAAGAAGTGTACATGTGCATGTTCATATTTTTGAGAGTGGCCATATCTGTATCACTACTCAACCTCTGGAGACTTGAGATAGGGTTTCTTGATCCTTCTGTCTAGCAAACCAGGTTACCAGGAGCTTCTGTGGATATTTTTAAGGGCTTTGGATTACAGACTTGCCCAACTACACCATCTTTGCATGAGTCCTCGGGATTTGAACATATATTCTTCCTCATACTTCTGCAGCAATTCATTACCTATTGGGTCATCTCCAGCTATCATGCAGGATTGATCTCTTATCTCCCACACTTGTTCTTCCTGTGCTGTTCATTGTCTCAAAACAAATTCTACTTTCAGTCATGACAGCTAATAAATACCTTATACGAATCAAGTCTTTTCTTTCTCCTGTGTCAGATCTGGGTCTTCAGAAATAACTGTTGAACCTACACTTAAGACAGTTCAGCCTAAGACCATTGCTGAAGATTTCTGGCTATGCTTGAGCCACCCTCACCTGACACAGATATTATTAACACTGGTGTTTCTTGTTTCTTGTATTTTTGCCACTTCTGTTGTCTCTTGTTCACAGAAATTATTCAAAGGCATAACAACTGGCCTTTTGGGTAAACAGAGGATATTATTAGTACAAGTCTAGAGACATGTTAAATTGGGGGCTTTAATAATTTTAAAGTAGAGACAACAGGAAGAATTGAAAGATTGGGCAGATGTGGTTAAAAAATTGAATGAATAACAGGAAGGATTGAAAGATTGGGCAGATGTTGTTAAAAGAATTGAGTGAATAATAGGAAGAATAGAAAGATTGGGCAGATGTTGTTAAAAGAATTGAGTGAATACAAAAATCAGCCTGGCATTAGCTGAGGAGGGAAGAACCCTGGGGACAGGGCTTCTGGAGGGAAAGAGGGAAGGAGGCCAGAACTCCGTGTATGGACATTTTAACTTTTAAGAGCTATGTTAAAAATACAGTAAATATGTCAAGGAATAAAGTCTGAGAGCTGGAGTGAAGACATGACAGAACTTATAACTCCTGGCTTGGCTTGAGCACAGGCAGCCTTGAAAGTCAGGACTCAACCAGGCCATTCCTTTCTCGAGAGCTTGCAGCGGCTCTCCCTGCTGCCCTAGACTCACCTCAGCCTGGCCTCTCAGGCCCTTCTGAGCATCTCTTGTTTCCTTCTCATCCCTAGTTGTTTCCTGGGCTATTCAGCCGCAGTCATGACTGCTAGCTGTTGCTCCACACATCCGTATTGTTCATCCTTTTAAAGCTTCTCTCAAAAATTAAAACAAAACAAAAATCACCAAATCACCCTCTGACTGTCCATTTAACCCCACTTGGTTATTCCTACTCAGCTTAGCATATAGTACTTAAAAAAATTAAATTCATTTTATATACCAACCACAGATCCCCTTCTCATCCCTTTTCCCACTCTCCCCCCTCCACCCCACCTCTCATCCTCTCCTCCAAAAGAGTAGTTCTTTCATGGCGGCAGGTGGGGGGTAGAAGCAAAGCCTGGTAATTCAGTTGAGGCAGGGCAACCCTCCTCCCCGCTATATCAAAGGTGAGCAAGGTGTCCGACCATAGCTAATGGGATCCAGAAAACCAGCTCATGTACCAGGGATAGAGCCTGATCCCACTGCGAGGGGCTCCTCAAACAGACCCAGCTACAGTACTTTCTTGTGTAGTTTGTTTATGTTTTATTTATTGTCAGTATTGTTCTTATTATAAGGGAAACTCCATGAGAGAATTGATTTTTTTTACTATGTATTTGTTTCACTTCTATACCAACTGAATATAGCTGCAAGTAAAATTTGTGAACAGACATGGCTTGGGTTTGTGGATTGACTTAGAAGTGTATTTGGTGAATAGCTATTGTAGTAAACCATGATAAAATCCTAATTATGTTGATACTATGCAATCATTTTGTATTATTACAGTGGAGAGAGTGAGCGAGTGAGTGAGAAAGAGAGCGGTAGACAGAGAGATTTTGTGATTTCACAGGTAGCTGGAAATGGCCTGAAACTACTGTATAAACTTGCTGCTGTCCTCCTACCTCTGAGTCCTGAATTCAAGAATTGCATATGAAAGACACAGTATCCAGAGGAGAACAATAAAGTTTTGGTTGAGAACTACACCTAGAATTATACCCATGATAATAAAAAGAATTGGTCAGATTCATAACTAATAGAGAAAAGGTGTTAGGTTTTGTAACTTTTGAAGTGTTTGGTGCTGTGTTGGATTGATTTTCTTTCTCTTTTCTTTCATTATTTTTTATTTTTCAGTTTAACAGAAGCTATGGTTATTTGGGAAAAGAGAACCTCACTTGAGTAAATGACTCTATCTAATTGTCTGCTGTGGGATGGTCTGTATGTCAAATTGCTCTGATTGGTCAATAAATAAAACACTGATTGGCCAGTGGCCAGGCAGGAAGTAGGTGGAACAAGGAGAGAGGAGAATGCTGGGAAGTGGAAGGCTGAGGCAGAGAGATACTGCCAGCTGCTGCCATGACCAGCAGCATGTGAAGATGCCAGTAAGCCACCAGCCACATGGCAAGGTATAGATTTATGGAAATGGATTAATTTAAGCTATAAGAACAGTTAGCAAGAAGCCTGCCACAGCCATACAGTTTGTAAGCAATATAAGTCTCTGTGTTTACTTGGTTGGGTCTGAGCAGCTGTGGGACTGGTGGGTGACAGAGATTTGTCCTGACTGTGGGCAAGGCAGGAAAACTCCAGCTACAATTGTCAATAAGAATTATTGATTGATGTAGGAGAACTCAGCCCACTGAGGGCAGGGACATCCTTGGGTAGGTAGTTCTGGGCTATATAAGAAAGTAAGCAAGCTAAGAAAGTCAAGAGTGGCAATAGAGTAAGTAGTACAGTAAGTAGTATTCTTCCACGACTTCTGCTTCAGTTTCTGACCTACGTTTCCTCTGCATGAGTTCCTGCCATGACTTCCCTCAATGATGGATTATGATCAAGCCATGTAAGCCAGTCAAACCTTTTTCTCTACTGGTGGATTTTTCCCCCCACAGGAATAGAAAGCAAATCAGGACAGACATTTATCAGAAGAGTTGCATATTTAAAATAAAATTAGATGGTATATTTTCTGTTATATCTCCTAGGTAGTAATCTCTATATCTCTACATTAATAAAGACATACTGTTATTCTGAAGTGAACTGTCAGAAGTTCCTTAGGTTAAAAACCAGAAAAAAGAGGAAGCAGGTTTCCAGAAGCTGGCACAATGAGCTTATTCTTGCCCTCAGATTGACTATAAAACTATATGATTAAATAACAGCATTCGAAATTAGATTAAAAATTAAGAAGTCTTTTTTTTCCTTGTTCAAGGCTGATAAACTGAGGGAGATAGGCCGATTTTCCCCCCTGAAAGCATTTAAAAATAGATTCTCGTCTTTCTACTTGGATAGTTATGATGGTCTGTTTTAAGATATCATATTAGTTAAAATAAACTTGTGTTTTCAAGTGCTGGGATCGTGACTTTCAAACTTGGCAACAGTTATGGAGGGTGTGGTGTGTGCTCCCCAGGCAGTATCAAGCAGACATCATTCACGTGGGTGACTCTTTTCTGACTGTCAAGAGAATCGAATGCAGTCCTACTAGAAGTTGACTTTCTTGCCTACATTTAAATGAAACTATCCTTTTGCATTTCTTTGTGGTAGTGGTGTAGAAGCCTAGGCTTGAGCAAATTCAGTAATAAATACATAAACCTTTCCCACTGTTTGATAAATTATCCTTTAACACTGGCAAAAAGGCACAAGTTGTGGTGGTATTGTGTTCCCCAAAATATTGTGTATTCTAATAAATTTATCTGGGATCAGAGAACAGACAGCCACTAGATACAAAGGCTAGAAAATGGTGGCACTCACACCTTTAATCCTAGCATTCCAGAGATAGAAATCCCTCTGGATCTCTGAGAGTTCAAGGCCACATTGGAAATAGCCAAGCATGGTGACACACGCCTTTAATCCCAGAAAGCCAGCCTTTAATCCCAGGGAGTGGTGGTAGAAAACAGAAAGATATATAAGGCGTGAGGACCAGAAACTAGAAGCTTTTGGTTGGTTAAGCATTTGGCTGGTTAAGCATTCAGGCTTTCGAGCAGCAGTTCAGCTGAGAGCCATTGGGATGAAGACACAGGAGCTTCCAGTCTGAGGAAACAAGACCAGCTGAGGAACTGGTGAGGTGAGATAGCTGTGGCTTGTTCTGTCTCTCTGATCTACCAGCATGGACCCCAATAACTCGCCTCGGGTTTGATTTTATTAATAAGAACTTTTAAGATTCCTGCTACATCAAGTTTTATTCATTTGATTCAATAATCTGACCATTCACACTTCTTTTCTGAGAATTAAGTAGAACATTTGTATCCAACACACTGATAATCAGAGATAAAAAAGAGAGATTGAAAAATATCCCTTTTTTTTTCCTGGACATTCTCATATACTTCTTCCTCTTGGGCTTGGATATTTAAATAAGATCTTAACTTACTTAAAAATATCAGTGATCAAAACATTATCCTTTCCTTTACAAGTTTTAAAATAATCAAATAGATAAATAGGACAGTAGGTTAAGAATCAGATGGTAAAATGATTATTTTTTATCAGGCATATATATATATATATATATATACTTTTATCAGGCATATATATATATATATGCCTTATTTAGTATTTCTAATCCCGCACTGACACATATATACAGACCTTTCACCCAGTTGTATCCTGAGCTATTTCATAGATGAGGCATTGCTGTGGGATGGTCTGTATGTCAAATCTGTTGCTCTGATTGTTCAATAAATAAAACACTGATTGGCCAGTGGCCAGGCAGGAGGAAGTATAGGCAGGACAAGGAGAAGAATTCTGGGAAGTGGAAGGCTGAGTCAGAGAAACTGCCAGCCGCCACCATGACAAGCTGCATGTGAAGACACCGGTAAGCCACAAGCCACGTGGCAAGGTATAGACTTATGAAAATGAATTAATTTAAGTTATAAGAACAGTTAGCAAGAAGCCTGCCACGGCCATACAGTTTGTAAGCAATATAAGTCTCTGTGTTTACTAGGTTGGGTCTGAGCGGCTGTGGGACTGGTGGGTGACAGAGATTTGTCCTAACTGTGGGTAAGGCAGGAAAACTCTAGCAACAAGGCATGGTTGTCCATTCATACATAACTGGGCATTGTGTGCCTGTGGGACATTAAGCACTATTTTTTTTTTGAGAGTCATAGTTTTATTATAAAATTCAGTGAGATTTTTAAAATGAGTTCATAAATGTCACATTATTTATATAGTCATTTAGTGAAACTTTGAGGTAAAAATATACATTGTGGAAATAGTACAGAACAGACAACTTTAGGCAGGGAATCTTGTGTATTGTTTCTGTTCTCAAAAGAGGTATTAGAAACCAGAATGCTGCCATTCTATGCAAAGTCTGTGCCAGTAATTAGAAGGATGATATGAAATCACTATGCATTCAAAAAGAAGGCAAACTATTTAAAAAGAACAGCTACAGAATCTGAATTGTGGGGCAAATTTTAATTTCAGTTATCTAACCCAACCTTAAAATGTGAATTTAAAAATTCAGAATCCAAAAGTAATATCGACACTCTCATAATAGAATGCATACTTTCAAACTTCCAGAAAAACCTGGCAGCAAAGACTGATTTATAAGAGAATTTAGGGCAAATTTCAGACTTTCAAGCTGGGCTTTGTTTATTGCATTTTCTACTCACTAAAAGAAAAATGCTAAGCCTGAACCAAAGACCCATGCTATACATACTCAAGGCACTTGAAATGCTGTGAGCGGTAGGGACACTTTTTCCTCTTGTATCACTGATGACACCAGTGCTACTCTACCTTCACATTTATTTGTGTTAGTGCAAAAAATTTTGAGCTGTGGAGACTGAAGTACATGCGGGCTTGTCCTCAGAAGCCCTTAAATGAAATAACAAACTCAAGAAGCAGTTAAGCAGCAAGCTGCTTTTTACTAGAATGTGAGAAAAATGTCACGGCTTTATCTTGTACAAACTATAAGGATCACATTGTTAATATAGAGAAATGAGTAAAAAAAAAATCACTGCTAATCTATCAGGTTAATTTATCTTTCTCTCTGTGGTCATTGTGTAAGTCAACTGATTGCATTAAATAAAACATAAATGCTAGACACCCTTGATCGTTAGGCTTGAAACTTCTGACATTATGAAAACATTGCTGTTAGATGAAATGCTAATTAAAGGTAGAGTAAAATAGTAAAGAGCCAACCTAAGTAACTCAAATTTCTACCCCAAGTAAACACAATTCCATTCATTGACTCATAAGCCACAAGGATTTTGATGAGAAAAACAAGAAACATCTAAAGAAGGCTCTCACATTCAACATTTATTACACATTGTTATGCTTCATACCAGTTACTTGTATTATTATTACATACATGGAAAAAATCTGCTAGTCCAACAGGTTAAAGTCAAACTATAAATTAGTAGTTCACACAGCTGAGCATTGGAGGAGAATTCCATATCCTCCCTTGACAGTAAATCCACTTCTTTGGTGCCCAAATAACATGGGTGCCTTGAAGGTCTTGGTATCAGATTTTTTTATATTTCTAATTGTTAAAAATCTTCTTAATTTGTATTCAAAGCCTATGGCACCTACCAAGACATTGAAGAGTTACTGTGCTGTGATAGATTCAAAGAAGAGCATTCCCAGATCTCCCTGCAGGGAATTTGTCCCCCAGCTTGAGAACCATGTAGTTCCATGCTCACAAATGAGGTCAAGGGGTGTTGGAAGCATGGCTAGCTTTCTGTCCTGCCACCGAGACTGCTGCTATTGGACATTCCACTGTTGGGGTCTCTGTCTCTGCCAGGTAGTTATTGCCTGGAATTTCTTTGTGTCTCAAACCCTGACTAAGTTTCTGCTTTTACAATTATTTGTCATTTTTATTGTCAGTGCAAAAAGGAATCTCAAAGATAATTTTTTAATAAATCTGACTTGTTTCAAAAAAATCTTTGAGACGCAATATTAAGTAGCCGAGGTTAGTCTAAAACTCACTTTGTATCCTGTAGCTTAAGTTTTCCTGGTTCTGTTCAGCTCCTGCAGCCCTGCGGCTGGCCACTTGGAGCCAAGTAAACACAGAGACTTATATTACTTATAAACTGTATGGCCGTGGCAGGCTTCTTGCTATCTAGTTCTTATATCTTAAATTAACCCATTTCTATTAATCTATAAGTTGCCACATGACTTGTGGCTTACTGGTACCTTACATCTTGCTTCTCATGGCAGCAGCGGCTGGCAGTGTCTCCTGATTCAGCCTTCCTGTTCCCAGAATTCTCCTCTCTCCTTTTCCTACCTACGCTGTATTTCCTGCCTGGCTACTGGCCAGTCAGCATTTTATTTATCAGTCAATCAGAGCAACATATTCACAGCATCCCCAGCAGTATCCAAGGAAGATATTGGACTTTTGGGCCTTCTGCTTCCACCTCCTGGGTGCTAGGATTATAAGCATGGGTCGCCATGCCTGGTCGATGCCATGCTGGGGATTGAAGCAAGATCCTTCTGCATGCTAGGGATGTACTTTACCAACTTAGCTACATCCTCAGCCTGACATGCATTTTAATCACTAAAAGGTTGCAAGCTCCATAGTGAAAGTCCTCAATGCCTCACTTTACCACAGATAGGCAGGTTCAAAGGCAGAAAATACAGCCTCCATGCAGAGAGGTTGGCTAAGACTCTTTGGACTTACTCTGCATACAAGTTCTGCTCTCTTCAAATACTCTCATTATGTGAGAATCCTTCATTACTCAGCTGCAACATGTTTGCTATGCCCAGTTGATCTCGGAGGCTGGTCTGGTTACTTGAAGGACATAGTACATTCTTTGTTCCTTATGCTCCTTGTCCAGTGATTCAGAAAAATCTCCATGCAATTCAATGAGAAAGCATGTGGAAAAGTCCTGGCTTCAACCTTCATCGCCAAAAAGATGAGAGAGAGAGAGAGAGAGAGAGAGAGAGAGAGAGAGAGAGAGAGAGAGAGAGAGAGAGAGAAACAGAGAGAGAGAAACAGAGAGAGAGAAACAGAGAGAGAGAAACAGAGACCAAGAGACAGAGACAAATAGACAGAAACAGAGAGAGTGACAGAAACACACACACACACACACAGAGAGAGAGAGAGAGAGAGAGAGAGGGAGAGAGAGAGAGAGAGAGAGAGAGAGAGAGAGAGAGAGAGAGAGAGAGATATTAAGCCTGCAACAACAGAGTGCTAAGGTATGCCCAGGTCCAAGTCTACTCTGTACAGGGTCCTCCAGTGCAGTTGTGCAGATGCTGGTGCCACATGAATAGAGCCAGCTGTGTGCAAACAGACTTAGTCACCAGCTGCGGCAGCTTTGTTTCATACGCTTCTGTTATAGCACTCACCTCGTTCTTTTCCATTACCCACTCTTCTGACCATCACCTTCGTACTCCACCCTTAGTTTTATGTGCTATCTTCATTTCTCCAGTTCTATTATTTGCTACCTCCTGAGAAATGAAACATCTAAAAATGGTCATTGACTTATGCTAAATCAAAGGGGATGTCATTTGTGGGTATTGGCTTGCTGTGTGCTTGTGCCTGAGGGAGGCACAATCCCCCCACCCCCCCATCAGACAGTCTAAACTTCTCATTCCTGCCCTCTCCTGTAGACAAAGTCAGCACTTGTGATTTCCCTCACTTTCTCACACTTTCTGAAAAAAAATAATTAAACCTCACTTACCACTTAAGCAACGCTGGATGCTCTACACCTGGACATGCTTGCTTTCTCAGTTTTAATTCATAATCATTACTTTCAAGTAACCATTAATTTTCTCCTCTACTGGGTCATCAACCCAGCATAGCCTGTGTATATGTGCTGCATTTCCTTCTATCTTAAAAAGAAAATCAACCCGGTAAGCCTATATTTCCTTTATTTTCTCATTTTTAAAGCAAAATTCAGAGTTGTTTGTATTTTATTTCCACCTTCCTTTGATCCACTTTACTCAGGCTTTTGTCCTCCAGATTTTACTGAATTTATGAATGGGATCCTCATTAGTAAAGACCAAAACTTTCCTGAAATTGCAATGCTGTTTCCTTCCTAAACCATATCTTGTAAATTATTAAATGTTCTCTATAGTAAATAGGATTTGGCTTTCAATATCCCAAGAGATCCCCTGATCCAATTTGTTATCATCATTTGATTGGGCAAGTCATAACTCTCTCTAACTAGTCTTTGATTCATCTTTGAAATAACCCAATTAAGATTTTTTACAATCCAGAAATCAAAGCCATCATGTTTAAACTAAAGTTAACATGTTACTTCATATTCAAGATACTCAAACGTCCTCCATCTCACACAGAGAAAGTGTTAAAACTCCTTCAGTCTTCTGAAGGTCACACACAACCTGAACACCAACATGTGTTCCCATGCCCCCACTCACTCTTTTTCAACCACTCTTGTTTCTCACAATGCTTCAGACAAGCTGTCCATGCCCCTGTATCAGAGCTTTTGTGTTTGCCAATTACCATACTGCCTTCCAACATCACTAAAATTAAAGTGGCAATGTTCTTCCCAATTCCTCACCATAACTGCACAATCAGTAGGGCCTTTTGAAAACATCTTTTTAAAAAAAATTTCCATTAGATAAAAAATAAGTGAATGGATAGATAAAAGATAGGTCACAGGTAGGTGAGTAGATAGATATACATAGATAGTTGGATGGATGGACAGGCAGATGAATAGATGAATAATACTAGTAATCAAATAATGGCAGGCAACATCATACAAGTAGAATACACAAGATTACTGTAAGTAATTAATCAAAGCATATCTACTGATAAAGCTCTTACAAAATACTTTAATTTTTAAAACTGCTAAGACACATTTGGCATCATATTAATGACCTGTCAAAAAAGGGAAAGTTTTCTAAGACAAATATAAATATTGAAGCATGTATGAGGAAAGCTAAAGAAGGGGGAAGCAAATTTTTCTGAAAACATGGAAACTACATGTTAATGAAATAAATAACTAAAAACGTGAATTTCTCCTTAAAGAGGATGACAGACAATGATTTTGAAAACCAACACAAGCAATTAAATAAAAGTGAGAAGATGAACTGAATTTGGTCCTTAAAAAAGTGTTTGTTAAAATATTGATGGGTATGAAGAATCTGCCCACGGTGCACTTAGCACAGCCTGCTGCTTCTGTATGCACGGAAGAGAGAGAGCAATGACTTTCACAGTGCTACTACAGTTTGCGGTGCTCTGCGCGTGTGTTTGCATTTGCATTTGTGTGTGTATGTCTACGAATACGTGGAGGTTTGTGAATGTGTGTCTGAATATTCATTTCTTTCCTTGTATGCATATGTGTGTATGTGGGTAGGAGACATGTTTGTGCACATGTGTGTATCCTTGTAATTAAACAAGTAGTTCATAAAATGTTACCAAGTAAACTGGATAAATCCATATTGTTGTTAGCATGTTGTAAAACACATGTCCTTATCCACATTTAGAAACAACTTCCTCTTGCAGGTTGCGTCAAAGCTCTTTTCTAGTGTTTTGGCTACAGTGTGAAAAAGTCTGTTTCCACATTTGTCATAGTTTGATATTAAAATATGGACAATTTTCTCTAACAGTGTTCTTTATACTGAATATAGTCCTAGAAAAAAAGATGTTGCTCTTTTTTAAGTAACTTCAAGGCAGGATACCTCACAGCATTCAAATATGAGCTTTTATCCAGTTAATCATCAAGCATTACCTACTTTCATCAATGTTCAGGAGCTTAATTCCTAGATTACACATCCCTCAAAAAGCTAAATATGAAAATCAGAATCACAGACCCAAACAATAGAACTCTTATACCATGATAATTAGAAAAGGAACCTGTTACCCAGGATGATAATTAGTGACTAACATATTAAATGACCTTTAACATTTACCTTAAGCCCTGGATTTCTGGAAAACCAGCAAGGTTATGAATGCCATATTAGTAATCTTTAATCTTTATTACTGCTGTGGACAGAATCTTAATGATTTTTAAACAGGCAGTGGTCACTAACATATCCCTATTAAAATAAAAAAATCTCATAAAAAATTAAATGGATTAAGACTTCAAATGTAGCATCATCAAAAGTATTATCTAATTATGAAGTTCAGTGAGCAGGCCAAGTGAAATGGCTGGTGATATCAGTTCCTTGCCACATGGGAATGCCTAGGATTTATGCACAAATAGATTCTGCTTCTGTTGCAACATAGTAATTAAGAATTTGTCAGGGAAATTTGACCCTCTAGGGTAGAAATTACTTTGTAAAATAAGAATGGCAGTGCACTAGTCTCCTTGCTGCCCATAATTTAACTTGATTATTTATACATCAAAGAGTGTGCAGTAACTGCAGTATAATCTTTAAGTGGAGGGATATTAAAGAAAGAAGCATCCAGAGAAATCGTCTCCCAAATCTCCGTGAGAAAATAGAAGAAATTTTCATAAAGCATTTCATTTTGCATATAAATTGGGGCCTAGATTGTGCCTGTGAATTTACTGCTGTCAAATTTAATTTTTCTTTAATTCTTCAGGCCCAGATGTGAAAGGCTCAGTGTGCAGACCGCAATTTTCAATGCTTACAGGTAGCTCCCGGATCGATAATGTGTCTTTATGAGAAATTACCGTTAATGTTATCGAGTATGCATTTTGTTTTATAGGATAATAAGGTAATATGAAATGCCAATTCATTCATTAGAAGAGAGCTAAGTGCTTAAATGAAATGGGTGACAGGTCTGAAAAAAGATGTAGCAGTGGTCAGGAGAGTAGGAATGGATTTTTAATGACCTAATACTTAACGGTTTGAATGGGATTTGGCATATTCTTTTTAAATATGATTTAATCTGTGAGCTAAAGACATTTATTTAAATTACAGAATGAGCTTGAGATGAAAATACTCTCCAAAAATAAATAATAAAATAAATAAGTAGTCAGAGCACCTTTTCAAAGGATTTTTTTTTTCTTATTCACAGTCCCCAAATTTGCTAAAAATAAACCCTGGACATGAATCAAACTTTAAGATTCACTAAAATACAAGCTAAAATATAATGAAAAGCTATAACAAGACACCTTTCACCTTGTAATAATATGAAAATATACTTACTAAAGTATGGTGCTTTAAGAGCTAATTTTTTAAAAAATAATGCAATCTGTTAGAAGTTCAGAAGTACAGACTTGGGGATATTATGTTCCAACTTCAAACCCAGGTCCAAGAAATGACTTGATAAATATTTTAATGAAATATAATCACAGAACTGATATAAAGAATTTCACACATATATTTTGTTACAAAGACAATAAGTTTCTATGCTTTCATTACTAAAATTTACTGAGTGCTGGCTCAGCCTTCTTACTGGCTCTGGGTTTCTCATCATCTGGAAAGATGGGCAGACTTATTCATTTCATGCCTGTGATTTTGTAGTGATCCCATATGTATTCTAGAAGAGAGGCATGCCACTAGTTCAGAGAAGCAGCATTTTTAGCAAAACAAAAACATACCTCTTACTGAATAATTTGTATTAAAATGACCTGTTTTTGATGACTTGCCAGCTTAATTAATTACTCGTAATCCTGCAACTTCATTGTATCATGAAACAAACGTCATCAGATTGTGCATTACCAAAATGAAAAATAATGCTAACATCTTTGAAAATTTTTCTACATCACACATTCAGACTCAGAAAAAGCAAGTACAACCATTCATAGTTATAATCTGAACAAAATGATTAGGACAAATGAGTGTCAGAATCACACTGAACCCCTGAAGAAGAGGCTTGTAATTGTACAAGTTCCTTCCCTGCAGTATTTGAAAAGACAATTTATAAGAGCCTTTAATGAAAATACAGAGGCTTTGGAGTCAGTAAGATCAGGGGTTATTTAAACACAGGTAAAATATTTATCCTCTGTCAATCTTGCTCCTTACTTTCAGACAGGAAGCAAAGTTGGTGGGCATTTGATTCTTAGAAGCTGAATGCAAGTTACTCCACACTTGAGCTGGAAGTGCTGATGCATTAGGTGTTAACTTGTACTTTTTCTGGGCACCCTTGCTAAACAGCTTCCACGTCAAACAGGTCCTCGGTTCCACCTCTTCTCTTCAAACCTTGCTGCGCTCAGCCTGGGATTCAGGAGTCAACACATGAACTATTTCAGTAATAACCTCAGTTCTGTTCAGTTGTCTTCAGAGACATCCACCAAAAGTTTCATGGAGTTGTTATTTTCTCATTACACTACGGATGACCAACCCTGCTATGGAAGAGCCACCACTAAACATCCATGTAGTCACAAATTTATAGTATCAAGTTTCTGTTAATTCCTTAGACTTTGACAGTCTTCTGCCTCCTACATTAATTCCCCTTCCCTTTTTTTCAGCAACTCCTCTACCTTTATGCTCAAAGCTCCTTATTCCCATGATTCTTGATACTCATCATCAGACATCCTGAATTATTAGGAATTTGAATTCATAAAGCATGAATGCTTCATTTGATCCTCTTATGTGTCCACCTTCAGACTTTTCTACAGACACCTTTACCTGACAGAGTTATATTTTCTACTTAGGACCAGTGATTCCCTAAACATCATGTTTGTTTTTAATTTTCTGAACATTTGCCAAGGGTTTTCTTCAGATGCCACATCCTTCCCATGTCCTCCTTCTTCACTTTCCTTGGCTTATTCTTGTTATATTTCACACATGCACATTCTCACTAAATAACTTTAGGAATAAAATAATTAGAAACCACCATATTTGAAATTTACTGGATGCAAGACCTCTCTTTCCCCCATGTTGGACCAGATTTCTCTTGACCCTTCAGCAGTGTGTTATTTGAAAGGAGACTGCCTTTCCCATTCACTGTTCAGTAGTGTGTAACTTACAATTTACACTCTGTTCCTTCTTTGTAATTTACTGGAAACATTTTCTCAAAGTGACCAATAGCTTCCTGATTCTAAGCCCGTTGGACCCTTTTCATATTTGATTGGCTCCTAGAAGAGTGGGTGGACAAACAATTCTTCCTGACACTTTGATATGTAGGAGCAAGTTTGATTGCTACTTTTTCTTTTTGCTTTGCTTCCTAGCCTCATGTCTGCAAGGTTTCTTATTCTGTTTCCTCTTTAAATATCTCTCAGCATTGATCTCTGGCTATTTGCTCTGATCTCCTTCCCTGGAGGATTTGTTTCTAATGTTACCTCTAAACCAATGTTTATGACTTCGTTTGTGCCTTTCTGGACTCCCTATGAGTCCTGAAGCTCTGAATTGTGTATGTGGTTCTCTGGTAAAACTTTACAAAATTCCAAAGCGGTGGTGGTGATGCCTTTAATCCCAGCACTTGGAAGGCAGAGGCAAGCAAACCTCTGAGTTCAAGGCCAGCCTGGTCCAGGGCTCCAAAGAGAAATCCTGTTTCAAAAAATCCAAAATAAAATAAAATGTTAAATTAAAATTACAAAACTCTCTCATACCCATCTTGAGCTCTTTTCTTCAGATTCATTATTCTGATTCTATTTTAATCTACTTCTCATAAAACAATTTCCTATTTAAGTTCTTTCTTTGTCTTACAGAAACTTCCAGCTCATCAATCATTAAATTCACCTTCTGGGCCGTTTGTGCAGGTATACTCTTCCCATGTCTCCCCATCCTTCTCTGAGATCAGACCAGCTTCATTGCTATCTTTTAATAATGGTGCTTAACCATTTTTTTCCACCTGGGGTATTTCTCCAATCTATCCTTCATGAAATTACCAATCACATTTCATCTAAACTTGGATCTGAACGTGCCACTTGCCTGCTTTAGAAATCTTCAGTGCAACCGCTTGGACTCTAAAATCCTCACACTTTGCTATTATATATTGTCTGGCCTTCTGTGACCTATCTAACTCTCTCACCTCATCTTCTGCCATGTCCTGCCTCTTACTGTATGCACTTGAAATCAAATGGCTTGCTGCTTTTCTCATGCACCATGCTGCTTCTCAGCTCTGTGCGTTAACTCATGCTGCTTAACTGCCCCAATGTACTTTACCACATTCTTTGCCTGGCTAACTCTTGCTCATCCTGAAAACTTTGCCTCCCACTATGTGGTCTTCTTAGGAAATTTTTCTGTCTCCCCTCCCAGCATAAGTGTAAATACTCTCAGCTCTCCAGCAGCTGCTGCATCCCCATGCCTTATATCTCATGCTGAAAACTGTCTTTTTCCTCACGCTAGATAGAAACATGTCTTAAGTAAGTGTTGAGTCTTTTCCTTTGAGATGGATTCACTTAGGATTTTTGAGTTGCCAAAGTGAAAAATAAAAAGAAAAAAAACTTTTATTTTTCTAATCACTGTCATGAACTAAGTTAACACCTCCCTCATTCTCCCTTAGTGGTGAGAACTCTAAGAACACTGTGTTCCCTACTGCAACTTTTCAATAGATTTTACCATTAGAAAAGCAAACTTCTAGTTTCTAAGACCTGGACATAGCTGTTTAAAATGTTAATTTTTGATAAAGTTTTCCTTCTCTTCCCATTCTGTTGCTGTTGCTCTTGGTAACAGTGAGATTTATGCCTATTGCCTGTGGGGCAAGAGTCTACATAGGACACATTTTGATGATAGTGAAGCAAGATGTTGAGTGGACTGTACTGTATTCATTTAATTGCTCATCAAGGCAATGGATATGTTTTAACTTGTGTCTGATCTTTGTATATATACATGTTCACGTTGCAACTGATGTTAGATTTTTTTCAAAAATTTGTAAATTCTGTTATTTGGAGAAAGGTTACAAGGATATAGCAGATGTTATATGGAGCATCATCCTTCCTTAGAAGCTTCAGAGCAGATGCAACACTAGAGATTTCTCTATCATCTGTGCCCCCATTCCAATACCTGTTACATTTCATCTCTCTGGTAATAAGGGATGAGTGTTGAGGTAGTATCTCACACTATAGTCCGGGTTGGATTTGAACTCACAGTCTTTCATCTCCAGCCTCCCAAGGGCTAGAATCAATAAACTATAATTTTGTTGTTCTTTAAAAAATTGTCCCTTTTCTGGCCCTAGGAGTATAAAGAACTCATTGTCTACCAACTTGGAGACCTTCAAAGGTAAGACAGCGAATGCCATCAGCTGGCCTCTTCTGTGGCTTCTTTCATTCTCTCGTTTGGATTTTGTTTGAGGGTAGACTTTTAATTTTTTAATACTGCTCTGTCCTAAAACCATGCATTCTCTTCTCACAGCTACAGTAGCCATTCTGAATAGCCTAAAGAGGCCCTCTCAGCAAAAGTAACTTAAAATTTGGGTAGCTAAATTCATTTACTTTGGATGTATCCTGAAAATATCCCCGGGAAGGTAAAGTTGAATTTAACAGGTGAAAAAGCAGAATATTTTATCTGGTGGCGAATGGGCTTTGATTTCATACAGTTGGAGCTGCTGTTAGTACCCAGAGGTCCCCAGCTACACCAGTGCAGGGCAGTTAGAAGCACAGATAATAATCAGTAACTTTCTGTGAGATGAATGCAGGCAAATTACCTGATTCACAGTAGGGATTAGGTAATCACAGATTTTCTTAATCCTGCTCAAGTAAGATGTTAATTTTAAATTACCTTCAACCTCAATTGAACTGAATTTCATTCCAATGCAAAAGAACCCATTTTAAAACTTTAATGAATGTATTTGCCATAAAAAACCCTTGTTGTTCCAGAAAAAAACACCACCACCATCAGTCTTGGTGACTTCAAACTAGAAACTCTAACTAAAGCCACACTGACTGTGGGATAAATGTTAGACAGTTAGAACACACTGAACAAAAAGGGTTGAGATGCTTCTGGCTACTAATTAGAGGCTACAGATGATCAGCTCACAGCCAGTTGAGCAGAGCTAATCATGATCCATCAGTTAAAAAGCATAAATAGGTGCATTAAATATCCAAGAGGCTAATCACTTTTCCAGGTTTCTTTGTTCATTTTATTTGCTTATTTTCTTGCTGTGATAAGATATCATGACCAAGGAAACTTAGAGAAGCAAGACTTTATTAGGTGTCTGCATTTTCACAGGGTTGGAGTCCTAAGGCTGCTGTGTTGAAGATCAGGGCCGCAGACAGACAGACACGTCACTAGAACGGTAGCTGAGAGCTTACTTCTTGGTCCACAGGATGGCCCTAGAGAACTGACTAGGAATGGGGACACCTCAAAGCTCCTCCAACAAGGCCACACTCTGCAACACTTCCCAGGCAGCTCCAGCATCTGGGGCCCAAGCATTCAAATTTATGAGCCCATGGGGGCCATTCTCATTTGGGCCACCATACCAAGTTTCACCCTGTCCTCAGTCTCCTGGTGACCTTGTCCCATGCCTCTGGCACTATTAAGATTACAATGTAAGAAAAGACAGGCATTAGAGATTGAACAACGATCTTATAGTGTCCTATAAAAATAAATCTACACTTGTTCTTTTACTTCAATCATATTGTTATTTCTGTGTGAACAAACAGGCTACTGAGTAGAATATGAAGTCTTATTTGAAAAGGACACAAGAGCTAAAATCCATGTAGGATGCAGGTGAGTTACAACAGGGATTTTATCAGTATGAGAATTTACTAACGTTTTTGCCCGTATCATCCTTGTTGGGGAGGAGGCTCCTATACATTTTGAAATGTTTAAGGGAGTCCTTGCCTGTGCCCGCTAGATGCCACTATCATTTCCCACATTTTGTGTCAACTAAAGTTATTTCCAAATGTTGTCATTTGTTCCTTGCCAGGGCAAATTTCCAGGGGACAAATTACTGTTCTCAGAGAACCACTGACCTAAAGAACTTATTAAAATGCTGGATTATTCTCTGCTTTTCTCAGTGCAGTGACAAACGCCTAACAAGATGTAACTTATAGGGGGATGTATTTTGACTTGCAATTTAGGAAGGGCTATGGTGAAGAAGGAAAAGGAACCAGGAAGTAAGGCAGTTGATTACATTGCAATAGAGGTCAGGAAACAGCCAGCATGAAATGGCGGCTGCCTAGTGATTTCCTTCCTCCACAGAGAATCAACTGCCTAAATGTTCCACAACCATTTAAAACAGCTCTCCCAACTGTGCAAACACCCACCTCTGGGGAATATGTCACACTGAAACCACAATAGCTGATATTAAAATATTGTGAGCCTCATATTACTTTCCGTTACAAACCAGTAATGTCATGGCTTGGATTCTTCATTACTAGAAGAACCTCTCATGCCTCTGGAATTTTGGAGCATACAGCCTTTGGATCAGAGCCCTCGTCCATCAGAGCAGAAGATATTAATGACCAAGACACTATCAAGTCATTTTTCATTTCTGGAACTAATATAACTATTTTTGCTTGCTTTCCTCAGGAGCCACAGGAACTTATGTATTCCTTGCAGTGTGCTCACTGTGTCCCCCACTGGAGGAAAACAGTAAAGAATAAGTTTAAGAAGTGTTTTCAGTTAGTTCTATTAACGATGAAGAGAAACCTACTCAAACTATCTTAAATCTTAGAGAAATGTGTAATCTCAGAAAGCAGGACTTCCAGACGAGGGTGAGCTCCATTATTGGAGCATCGTTTCAAAGATGTCAGAAGTCCCCTGCTCTTTACAGTCTAATACCATGGGGTGTCACTGGGAGTGAGTGGCTCCATTCATTTTAAGTGTTATAACATGGCATAACAGATCAAAAGCAAGAATAGAGAATGTCTCTGTGGCTCTTGAGTAGAGGTAAGAAAACACCACAAGATAGCCGGTGCTGGACTGGGAATTAGCAAGCCAAGGTTACTCGGAGATGCCCTGAGTCTTGGAGGAAACAAATTACTAACTCTGGGATTCAGTCTTCATGTCTGTTAAGTAAAGATTAGATCAAATTGTCTTCAAAACAACAGTAACACCTGTCTTGATTGCTGTAAAGCTGTTTGAACACATGTGGATGCTTGCTTTACTAAGCTTAAATATATAATTGAGATCTGAGAATTAAATAAAAAGGAAGCAGGCTCTCTTTCCCATTGTAGGGTGGGATTTATTTCTCTTCAGGTGACTTCATTGTTAACTTTGCTGTGCTCCCCTTTGTAAAGTAAATGGCTCTCAGCTCCTGAAGGTGTTACCAAGTGGAGGAAGGGAATTTCCTCTGAGTATCTCTAAGGTCCCAGAGGCCCTACCCATCTCCAGCTCATCCAATCAATAGCCAGTTAGAACTGGGGAGAAACAGTGAGTAAAAATTACGGAATCGATCTGCCCTGCCCCACGTGGACCATCATTCACTCTCTGCACTTCCAAGGTTGTGAAGGGACCACTCAGGTTAATGGGAACACAGTGGCAGACCTGATCTTGTGTTTTCTCATTTCTCCTCTCTTGCCCTGAAGTAGATGCTCAGGACTAAGAGAGTCAGACAGGCCAGGCGAAACCTGATGGAAATTCCTATCAAGAATCCTCTCAAACTATACCATCGCTAATAATGGCATCTGTTCAGTCTCCTAGGAAAAAAAGAAATCTAAATGGAGAATTGTGGGGAAATTTTACCCTACTAATACAGATAATGTAATCAATATCTAAAAAAGTGAAAGGACTTGAGAAATGGACAATCTACCACATCGAACATCTCTAAAAGAACATCTACATAAAATTACTGATGATTTTGGTGCACTTGAATACGACTATTAAGTGGCACTCATAGGAAGTCTATCATTATGTTTGAACATTTAACAACTTTAATGATAATTGAGGTTCACTTTCAGTTTTGTAAAAATAATGAAAATCATCACATAATGATGAAAATCTGTAAGTAAACATAATTTTTTATGATGTTCAACAAGTGATTTTTAGGTTGTAGTCATTCTCCTGCTTACAGAATTTTTATTTATTCATTTGTATGAGTTGAATATACACATGTATGTGGGCTCCTCTGGGCAGGCACATGTGGAGGTCAAATGTGAAAGGTGCACTTGGGGATTTCTTCTCCAATAATGTTTCTGCTTATGTATTTATTTGCTTATCTAGAGACAGGGTCTCCTACTGAATGTGAGGTCACTGTTTGGACTAGTGACCCCCCAGGATCTACCTGTCCCTAACCCAGCACTATACTATACTTCAGGCTCCCAATGTTTTATTGAGCATTTGTATGGGTGCTAAGGATTTGAACTTAGATCCTCATATTTGAGCAACAAGCATTTGACCTCATAAGCTGTCTCCTAGCCTTTAGCTATTCTTCCTTTAAGAGATTAGCAGAGATTTTGTGTATAATCTTTTCTGGCTAAAAATTTCTTAATCTGTAATTGTTTGATTTGAAGTTGAAAGAAATGGTTAAGGTCTCATTTCTCTGCAGAATTAATATGTCCCTTGCAGCTTGCTGGATATTGACAGTTGCTGATTCTCAAATAAGAAATTTGCATCAGAGGATACCAGTGTCCAGCTGTTCTGAAGGCATCAGAATTAGAAGGTGTTTTCATCCAGTATAAAGGAAGGCTTTGGGCTATTTCTTGGGGACCAGAGACAGATGATGGAGGAATACTGGACTTGCAGTTGTCTTGATGCTGTTTTTTCTATCTTTCAAAGTATGGTGTCCTGGGCCTGGATAGATGGCTCAATGGTTAAGAGCACTGGCTGCTCTTACAGTGGACTTGGGATGGATTCTCATCACCCATATGGAGGTTGACAGCTACCCATAACTTTAGTTCTTGGGCATCTGATGCCCTGTTCTGGCTTCCTGGGGCACCAGGCATGCTTGTGGTACATATATGCACAGACATATATGCAGCCAAAACACCCATAAACATAAACATAGTCATATTTTAACTATAAATAAAGAACAGTAAGATGCCCTCTTCTAGGTGATAACACATTTTATTTCTGCAGTGCTAAGAAAGAGAGAATAAACAGTAAACTAGAGACATTGGCATCACAGGAGAAATTCACTGTAAATTATGCTTAACTATGGATGTATTACAGATAGATTTACATATGACAGGATAAGCCACTTCAAGATTCAGTAAAGCCGAAGTGCAACAGTGCAATTCTAAACCTTGTGCTTGAAGCTCCTCCCTTCCCATTCCAATCTCTATGGGAGAAACTGAAAAGCCACAGCCAGAAAAAAAAATGGTGAAGGGGATGACAGACAGAAAACACAAGGTGTAAGTGAGAGGGGCCCAGGGATATCTCTTCTCATTATAGTATTACTTCTAACAAATGAAGCCAGGGAACAGAAAACATTTTGCATTAAATAAAGTTCAAAACTCTGAAAATTGCAAAGTAGTGATTGTATTAATGATAGAAAGAAAGATTTTTAGTGTAAGCTAGGGTAACTAGAAAGTCAAGTTTAGCCTGAAATTGCTTCTGGGAGAGGGGAAGAGTGGAAGAACTAGCCCCACAGAACCTTTAATGGTGGCACAAGCCACTATAGATTAGGTACAAAAGTCACCCATATATTCGCACTCTAGAAACAGCAATGGCTTGCTGCTTATAATATACAGACAAGAGCTTCTCCAGGGTCTCCTCTATTTTCAGGCTCCAGGGATGCCATATGTTCATTCTTCTTTATCACAGCAGTGTGTGCTTTTAGGGAAAATTACACCACGTAGCTTGCAGAGTCTTTTCAAAGTGACAAAAGTAATTCCTACTCAGATTCCATGGGTCAAAGTGGGAATCTGTACACCTTGACATTTCAGAGGAAGAGATCTGTTTTCTTCTGCATCCTAGTGAAGATAAAATCTAAACTATCTCTGAGCAATGCAAACATATCTCAAAGCAAAGTAAGAAGACTAAAATGGATCTTAATGAGAATTGATATTTGTGTACCTTACATATATTGTATAAAATTCTTCAGTGTTCTTGGATACAGTTGGTTCTCTACCTCTATATTTTCTATCTTCAGATTTGACCAACATCAGATTGAAAATATTAAAAATAATCAGAAAGTTCTCAAAGGAAAAATTTAAATTGGCTGCTCATCAAGAATTACACCGTATTTGTGGGAATGAAGAGAGCTATGCCAGTCTTCCTGTGGCCTCCTGTGCTTCACAGAACCTCTGTGTCTCTCCATCACTCCTTCATCAGACATTGCTTATCTCACAACCACGGTTCATATGCTGTATCATTAGAAGGTAGCACACGCACTAAGACACTCACACTGTTTTCTTGTCATCATCCTCCAAACAATAAGCTGTGATAACCATGTTCGTGACATTTGCATTTTATTACACATCATTAGTGATCTAGAGTTGATTAAGATTCTACAGGAGACTCTGCAGAGTGTCCTGGAGCCAGTTTTCCGTCGATACCAAGGAACTGGCAAGCAACTATCATGATAGGTTGTGTGGTGTTTTGCAGCTACAATAATTTTATTGTGGTATGTCTCAGCGGTACTTGTCAAATATTCTCTATTGCATAATATTTACTCCTGGTCCTGGAAGAAAGATTAAGTCTTCAAAATGCAATTGTGTTTTTCTATTGAGAAATTTCTAAGACTGTGCTAAAGCCTGGGTGTTTCTGCTGAGAAAATTTCAATTGTTAGTGCTTTGGGAAGCTTGTCATCTAATTAATTCATCTTCTATAAGATGAGAAAGTAAGCAAAAAATTCTACTAAGCAGTAACAGATGACATTACAAGAGAGTTCACCCAGAACAGACTGGAATCCATTCCAGAGTGAGAAGAAATGGACCATCGATATTTTTTAGCACAGGTGTCTGAAGTCTCTTATCAATATCTTACTCAGGGAGTAAAATAACGAGTTGAATTATGAGAGTTTTATACATATTTATCATAGTACCTTGTTTCCATTTTCTTGCTCCCCTATTTCTTACTCTTATTGTGGGTATCTTTTCCCTCCCCAACGGTCCCCAATCTTATCACATAAATTTTGTATAGAAGAGAAAACACTTGATATTTTCTCTCTTTCCTCCATTCCTCACTCATGTTCTCCTCCTTCTGGGATTAAAGGCGTGCGCCACCACCACTACGCTCTTGCTATGGCTCTAATAGCTCTGACCCCGGACAACTTTATTTATTAACATACAATGAAAATCACATTTCAGTACAAATAAAATACCACCATATTTCCCCTTTTCTATTTTTTTTTTGTTTTTTTGTTTTTTCGAGACAGGGTTTCTCTGTGTAGCTTTGCGCCTTTCCTGGAGCTCACTTGGTAGTCCAGGCTGGCCTCGAACTCACAGAGATCCGCCTGCCTCTGCCTCCCAAGTGCTGGGATTAAAGACGTGCGCCACCACGCCCGGCTCCCCTTTTCTATTTTAATAAAAAGAAAAAAAGCAAAAGGTTATAACTAACATAAGAAAAACTATATACAAAATTACAATAGCTATATGCAATATATACAAGTAACAAATACCTAAACGATGCCTAGTCCATTTGTATTTGACAAATCAGAGAAAATAATTCCATTATCTATCCTATTTTGGTAAGTCCAAAATGTATCTAATTCACTTTCTATCCTAATTAATCTTCAACTATAACTAACTAATCTTCAACTCCCTCAGAGACCCAAGAAGGAAATAATATTAGCTAACAAAAATAAAAAGAGGAAGTGCATGCATGCAACTTCCAAAAAAATTTGTGAGTTGACAGAAACAGCCAGCTGCCTGGACAGTCACCTGAGGTTTCTCCGCAGTGTTGGGGCATCATCTTCAGCCTATAGGCTTAGCGTATCTAGCAGACTCATTTGTGAAGTAGGATGTACACAATGTCACCAGTTCAACCTCACATTGGGTGAGAGCAGTCCATGTACCAGAAACACCTGAATTCCACTAGTGTCATGTCATAATTCAGGATTTTAAATTCTGGAAATTGTTGATAGTTTTTGAATTCAGCTGTCCATTCTTCTTGGCTGTGTATATATGGCTTCATCTCAGCATCCCCTTCTTCTCCACATCCCTCTATTAAATGCCAGTCTACTGTTGAGAGGCATGAGTTTCAGATGCTGTTCCATTGCACAACAGAAGCCATCGGCCCACTGCCTGTTCAGCTGACTTGGTAGAAAAGCTAGGTAGATCTCTGTGCGTTCAGGGATACAGCCAGCATTGCAGACATACGCCTTTAAGACCTGGAGGGCAGTACTTACAGGCAGTGACGAGGCAGTCATGTGGGTGGGTTTACAACCAATGAGAAGGCAGAACAGAAAGACTATTTAAAGACAGATACACAGGAAGTAGCTCTTTTTCGGGGAGGTAGGAGCACTGCAGGAGGAAGAGTAAGATTTTAGCACTGAGCTCTGACCTCTCGGCTTTCTCTTTTACATTGGTTCTGTGTTTTTTATTTTAATAAGATGGTTGGTTACATCTACATCCTTCCTCTAGACTTCCTCTTCCTCTTCATAAGCCAGGTGTTACTCTTCTTTACTTTATTTGTATATGCAGGTGTGTACATATTTAAATCTGGATTCAGAATGAGAGAAAACATGGCATTTGCCTTTCTGAATCTTGCTTACTTTGTTTAACAAATTCCTGCAAATGACATTATTTCATTATTTGAGAGTGAATAAAATTACCCAGTGTACACTAACATTACTTTTTCGCTATCCACTCACTGTTGGGCAATTAGACAGCTACATTTGTTTGCTATCGTGAAGAAAGCTGCAGTATACACAGATGTTTAAAAATCTCTGTGGTGTATCGACTTAGAGTCCTTCAGGTGTGTACCTAGGAGTCATGTACTTGGCTGATAATATATGTGTTAACAGACAATACAACACTAAAAGGGTTTTTGCAACATCCAAAAGTATTAGTCATCTGGATTTTGTTAATATTCCTTTAATATTTTGGAGTAAAGTTGAACAATTTTTGGAATACTTAGTATTTTCCAACTATTTTTTCATTTTTAAATTTATTTATTAAATTTAATTTTACATATCAGCCATGGATTCCCTTGTTTTTGCCCCCTCCCACCCATCCCCCGCCTTCCCCCAGCCCATGTCCCTTTCCCATTTCCTCCAGGGCAGAGACTCCCCAGAAGATTGAGTTCAACCTGGTAGATTCAGTCCAGGCAGGTCCAGTCCCCTCCTCCCAGACTGAGCCAAGTGTCCCTGTATAAGCCCCAGGTTCCAAGCTGCCAGTTCATGTACTGAGTACAGGACGCGGTCCCACTGTCTGGATGCCTCCCAAGCAGATCAAGCTAATCAACTGTCTTATTTATCCGGAGGGCCTGATTCAGTTGGGGGCTCCTCAGCTATTGGTTCATAGTTCATGTGTTTCCATTCGTTTGTATATTTGTCCCTGTGCTTTTTCCAACCTTGGTCTCAACAATTCTCGCTCATGAAAACCCCCCTCTTTCTCACCAGTTGGACTCCTGGAGCTCCACCTTGGGCCTGACCCCACAATAGACTACTGGCAATGGTCGATAGACAGCCGGAACTGACCTATTCTGGTGATGGGATGGCCAAACACCCTAATAGTCATGCCAGAAACCCCATCCAAGGACTGAGGAATCTGGATGCAGAGATTCACGGCTAGGCCCTGGGTGGAGCGCTGGGAGTCTAATTGGTGAGAGGGAGGAGGGTTTATATTAGCAAGAATTGTTGAGACCAAGGTTGGATAAAGCACAGGGACAAATAGCCAAACAAATGGAAACACATGAACTATGAACCAAAGGCTGAGGGGCCCCCAACTGGATCAGGCCCTCTGAATAGATCTCTGAAGTATTTGAAGGCTACCTGGCCAAACATCCTAATTGCCATTCTAGAAACCCCATCCAATGACTGAGGGAACCAGATGCAGAGTATTTTCCAACTATTTAAACTTCATATGAATGTTGATTGTTAACTTATCTTAGATTTGAACACATTCTCTCTGAACATTAATATGGATACAAAGCTGCTTAAAAATTCTCAGAGGTCAGGTATGTTTTGCGTTTCCACACTTGTGGACTTGGAATACGTCATTATTTTTATTTTATCTCTAATATAATATAAACAAATACATATTTACATATAAATGTATTATTTTGACTCTTTCATGCATGTATATAATGGATCTCAGTCGTTTTTGCTGTGTCCCTCATTTAACTCGCACATCTGGAACCTGAAAATCCAGGAGGCATGTGTCGGGTTTGATGACGGCACAAGAAAATGAGCAGGAGGGATGACATCACTGGAACCTGTCTTTCCAACATGCCACACCCTTCAAACCGTGTGTGTGTGTGTGTGTGTGTGTGATGCAAATGCATGCACACACTCATTTATCTAGTACACTGATATTAGTGTGCGTTCATAAGCCTGAATGGGAGATTATTTACTGGGGCATTGGCAACTTATTTGTGGTTATACCACATGGGGTACTTTTGATCCTGTCTACCTTGGATCTTCCTGTTGACACAAATACATGTAGTGTAACCACACATAAGTTGCATATATATATATATATATATATATATATATATATATATATATATACCATTTCACATAATGTGCTCCTCCCCAAATTCTGGAAAAAAATGATAATGACAGTTTTTAGAGGAACACTGTTACTCAAGAAAATTTAGTCAAACTTCAATGCAAATGTTATCTTCAAGAAGTCTTAATACAAATCACCCTCCTCCATCTTATCTAGTTCAGCTTTTCCTTTCATCATTCGACAACAAGCCTGAACTATTACCCCTTGATTTCCTTCTGTCACCTTGGATACTATGATGTCGATCCTTCATGGACTCTTGTTTCTCTGGTTGTCACCTATGAGTCAGTATATCCACAGTTTGATTTGTGGCCTTTTCTCTTCTCTATGCTTACTGCCAAAGACCATGGTAACCTGGTTTTGATGACTTCTACATGCTTTGACTTACAAAGCTGTGCATGTAAATGTGATCACTCCTCAGAAGCACAGATCCATCCATCAAGGTTGGAGATGACATTTGTTCTTTTGATGTCTAAAATGCATTCTAAACCCTTGCCCATCAGTTACTTTTTAAAAAAAATATTTATTTTATGTATATGAGTACACCTTTATTTCAGAAGAGGGCATCAGATCCCACTATGATGGTTGTGAGTCTCCACGTGGTTGCTGGGAGTTGAACTCAGGACCTCTAGAAGAGCAACCAGTGCTCTTAACCACTGAGACATCTCACTAGCCCCCATCAGTGACTTTTAATCTTTGGCTTACACTTAAGCTTTGTATTTTTTATGTTTTGTAGTGACACTTGGAGGTTGTTCTTGATTACTCTCCTTTCTCTCCCTCTCCCTAAATCTCTAACCTATTTTCAAGGTATGTTTACTTATTCACCATATTACATCCCATACAAGATCCTATTTTCTTCTTTCTGAAACTAGCTTGTTTTCCAGTTTAACACTTAACTTTTTTTTTTTCATTTAGAACTCCACACCTTGTGCTAACTTCTCCCTTCTGTCACCCAGTTATTCAATATGTTGGGTAGCAATGTCATTAGATGAAATAAGATCTCACATTATCATGCTAACAACTACCCAGTTTGTTACATTCTGTATGAGAAATAAAACTTCATATTTCCTTGTACTCCAACATCCTATCAGGGACCGGGTGCCACAGCTATAGTTTCAACTTTCAGGAGGATTGAAAAAACAAAGATACATAGACTACATAGCAAGACTGTATTAGAAAAATAAATAAGTTAAGGTTGACCAGACCGAGTCTTTCTAATATCATCTGCTATTCTTCATCATAAAATTCCATTTCAGGCAGATTGACATTTTTCACCCTCTTCCTTGAGTACATCAGGCTTGTTTTGCCCCAAGGACCTCTGTATTAACTCCAGCTGGAAAGATCTTCAGCTTGAAGTTCACATGGCTGGATCTTAGATTAAATTTCCTCTCCTTAGAGAGGATTTTGACTACTTAATTTAAAGTAGATTACCATCATTCCACCATGTATCAATTCCACACCTACCTCCAAAAAATGTATTTGATACATTTGTATTATACACTGTGGATAATTGTTTGGTTTCTATTTGCATATCCTATTTTAAATTTCAGTGCTTGATGTTAAGGACTTTGTGTTATTCAATGTTACACATCCCAGATCCTAAGATATTATCTATTTTTTACTACATACTCAATAATAAGGTGAAAGAGTTATGAGTACAATTTTTAGGATATTCATGTTCTAATTTTTAGTACAAGCTTCCTTTAAAATGAAGATTGTGACTTACGTGAGTTATAATTTTTGAAGACTAAGACTTATGTGAGTTATAATTTTATTTCTATTTCTAAATACTGACACTGTATTTTTAATTTGGAGATAACCAACCTCATTAACATACAATATTTGTAATAATGATAGTTGAGGTAATCATGTTATGCATTTGTGAGGGAGCTGGCAGGGAAAGGGAGGGGATATAGGGAGGGAAGGATAGGACAATCACACGTGGAATTCTCTAAAAACACTAAGACACTCAAATTAATAACAGTACAACAAATTGTGTATCTGAGTCATGTTGACTTTGTGCATCCAATTATCAGTTTAGCCTTTTAATTTCTAACATTTCCATTTGCGTCAAAGCTACTTGCTAAATGCACAACTTCCCAAGCAAGTATTCTCTGGGGGTGGGGGAGAGATGAGATTCTCTATGGACATTCTTTAGGGATTCAAGCTTATCCTTCATTTCCAAACTTTGTTTGAACCCCAAAGATGGATATTGTTACCCTTTAAGTTTGTGATGCTTTCACTTAAAATCCTAAATAAGATTTTAGACATCGTATGAGCATAATAATCTTTTTAGTACTTTTTAACATTTTTAAATTTACATCAAATATTTTTATTAAGTACTTGAGTAGAGTGGAACAACAGATGAATTCTGTAAACCAGCCTTTGAATTTTAAAATGTGTAGAATTTAAATATACTGTATACCTGTTTATTATTTATTATTATGTATTCTCCCATGTGTGGTAGCTGAACTTCAATTTCTCCCACATTTACCTGTGGGAATGATGGTTGCCTTCCAAGTCTTTTACTGTACATCAGCTTGCAGTGTCTTCCTCCCCTTTTCTATTGCACAGGAACCAATGACACTGGGCTGTGCCCTTGACCCCAGAGGCATCAACACGCACCACAGGCAGCAGATCTCTCTCTAGTACAGACCACTTTTCCATTTCACGGGATTGATGAAACTCTAGCTTAATCAAGGGTTCGTATTGGAGTTGTTTGGTTATTATTTGCCCTAATAGTGCCCTAAACAACAGAGCCTCATGTGGCATGTGGGTTGTTTCCTCATGCCAAATTTCAAATACGTGAGTGCGAGTGTGTTTGAGCTGAATATCTGTGAGTCAGAGATGCCTTCGACTATTGCGTTGTTTTGGGATCAAAACAGCATTCGTTATACTTTGTGGCTGCAAACAGATGTTGAGAGAGCTGGAAGAAGTGGAGGGAAGGATGAAAATTTAACTGAAGGTCACAGTGGCACAGTTCTAGGTGTTTACTAGAAATTGTTGAATTGCACACTTTAAGATGAATTCTTTGAAAAAAAATTGTATACTAATAGATTCAAGGTCAAGTATTTTTTTTACTTTATTTTACTACACACAAGTATATTAATAATATTTAAAAATCTTTTTTTAGAGTTAGTCCATTTAAGACTACGAAAGGACTGCAATTAAAATTTGTGGATTCATTTATCCTGTAGAACAAAATTCATTCATCATAACATACAAATTATCTTCCACTGTGGAAATCATTCTTGCTTTTCTGAATGTATCTCCCCCAAACATCTGTATTTACTCACCCAATGACTGTCTATTGAGTTAAACCATGTAGTACTAATTCCTATATATAAATCAATTAAGAGAAGTTTGACCTGGGGGCTTGTCAGTAAAACACCATGCAACAGCAATGTATAAGATGAACAAGGCTATCAGAAGACGTATGATGAACAAGTGATTTTGTGATACATTCCTGTCTACCTTAAGTGTAATTTTTCAAGTTTTGTGAGTCAGTTTGGCATTTACAAAGATGCTGTGGGATGTTCTGTATGTTAAATGTGTTGCTCTGATTTAATAAATAAAACACGGATTGGCCAGGAGCCAGGCAGACAGTATAGGTGGGACAAGGAGAGAGGAGAATTCTGGGAAGTGGAAGGCTGAGGCAGAGAGATGCTGCCAGCCACCACCATGAAAAGCAAGATGTGAGGTACCGGTAAGCAACAAACCATGTGGCAACTTATAGACTAATAGAAATGGTTTAATTTAAGATAGAAGAACTACATAACAAGAAGCCTGCCACGGCCATACAGTTTATAAGTAATATAAGTCTCTGTGTGTTTACTTGGTTGGGTCTGAGCAGCTGCAGGACTGGCAGGTGAGAGAGATTTGTCCTGACCATGGGCCAGGCAGGATCAGGAAAACTCTAACTATGCAAAGAAATGTAGCTCAACTTTCTCAAAGAGCATCCTTAGGTCATCCATTAAAAAAAAAAAAAAAAGACAGTTAAAAACAGGTGTCATTTTGCTTTCATGCACATGGGCAGAAATAGTGTTCCCGCTGGCTCAGGAAAGACACACAAAGTCTTCTAAAAAATCCCACCAAAAATGCACCATTGCATCTAACTCTACCCACACGTTTACATGAAAGTAGATCATTATGATAATTAATCTTCATATGATGTGATAATTATTTGCTAACCTGTCCATTCACCTCATTATATAAGCTCCCAAAAGTGGAGAAATCAAGGGCAAGTGATAGTTTACCAAGTAAGCCTGCATGCCACACAAGCACTAAGATGTGAGTTCAAATGCCCAGTACCCATGTAAAGAGTCAGATGTGGCTGTCTACCTGTAATCTTAGTGCCCTTGGGGTCAGCGGACAACAGAGTTGTTGGGGCTTTCTGTCTGCCAGACTAACTCAAAGTTCAGTGAAAAACTCTACCTCAAGGACGTGACTTAGAAAGTGATCTAGTAGGAAACCCAATGTCTTCTGGCACACAGATGTGTGTGTGTGCATCACACACACATATGCTACATTCATAATGTAAATACACATACACACAAAATAGAAAAAATATATAAACAAACTGAAGAATCAAGAGCTGTTTATTTTGTCTAGCTTGAGCTTGATCTTTGAGGCTCTATATATACTACAGTACATGAAAACCAGTTTGCACATGTAAATCATTATCGATGTTGCATGAAATTTTCAGGAAATCAAGCAGAAACTAACATGTCAGTAAGTGTTAAAGTCTGTGTGAGGTCAGTTCTACTCAAATGCACAACATTCTACATGCTAATTTAAGATTTCTCATAATGTAAAGAAGATATTAATACCACTACAGTTATGTGCATTGTCACCCATTTTCTATAGGCAATGAGTTAAAACAGGATCTCATTCATTGAGCACCATTTAGGTTTTAATTTAGCTTCTAATGAATTAGCACAATCAAGAAAACACTGATTTGGACATGTTAAAAGTATTTTAGACATAATGATAAGTAGTATTTGTAAATAGATACAAAACTCTTTTTAAATTTCACTAGCATCAAGCAATAATATTTCTATTTATACACAGTAGTGTTTTATTTCCATTTTTGTTTAAGGAAAAACCAATACATTTTCTTGATATTCAGAACTTCCAGTACATTTTCTTGATATTCAGAACTTCAATTCTGTTAATTGTATACATTGTTTGATATATACATACATATTTTCTGGATTATGGAAGCAGGGGATTTGGCTATCAGCAGCAGAATGATGGGGATGAGTCTGTGAGCAGCATGAGAGAAGTGCATGTCGGCAAAGGGTCATCACTGGTGTCATCTATTGCAATGAAGAATATAATTTTTATCAATGTTCCTTGTCCCAGAGTGGCAATTCAATTGTAAATCATACCACTGATTAGAGTCTATAAAAAGATTTTGGAGTCTTCTAATGGGAGTAATTATTTTTCCTTGTTCTTCTGTGTAACAGAACTCAGACATACTGATTTTCAGTCATACTAACTTAGAAATAATATATGTTCAGCTAAGTTATAGCTCTTGATCATGTCCCTTGAAATATGTGCCCTTGATGACAGCCTATTGGAAGGATTTGCCTGCTGTTATAAAATTCAATACCAAATTATAGGAAATGCATTTTGCTTTCATTAAAAATAAGTTATAATATTTGAAACAAATAATACATTTTAACTCCCACATAATGTCATCAGGGACAGCAAGAAAAAAAAACTGTCATAAATGCTCAGATTTCGAGAAGAGTTAACTAATTGTAATTTTGTCTCTTTATGATTCTTAATTCTTGTGTGTATGTATACATGTGTGTGTGTATATGTGTGTGTATGTATGTGCACGTGTGTGTGTATGTGTATGTGTGTGTGTGTACATGTGTGTGCAGGCCTGTGAACAATTTCAGGTATCATTTATCAAGTATTGTCTACCTTTTGTTGAATCAGGGTTTCCTAATGGCCTGGAACTTTCCACATAGGCTAGGTTACCTAGCCAGAAAGCTTAGGTGATCCAACAGTCTGTCTTGCCAATCCTGAGCTAACTCTATAAACACACACACACACACACACACACACACACACACACACACACACACACACTCTCACACGTAGGATCTGAGGTTCAAACTCATATCCTCATACTTGCCAGGCAAACATCTTAGTGACTATGCCGTCTTGCCAGCCCCAAGCTCCTAAATCTATGGAGATGCTTCTTAGCTTGGGTCTTGCTAAAGTATAAAGTTTATTCAATGAAGATAGTCACCCACACACCCATAACTGACACCAAGTAACCCAGACACTTAAGATGCTGATCTGCAAAGAAGTCAGCATCAAATTTTGTGAAATATATAATTGGCAAGAAATACAGTCATAAAAACTAGGTAGATAATAAACAACCAGGGCCATGCTCTCGTTAGGATCGGTATCAGTCATCTGTAAGAACTTCTGTCTGTTCTGTTAGCCTTTGGAGCACTGAAGATGTAGCCTGGGACTGGAAAATAGAAATAAAAGGATAAGGGTCATTGAGAATACTTTCTGAGCATCAAATACCATTGAGACACTTGGTGTCAAAGCCTAAAAGCTAATGCTGGATGTTATGAAACACGGGGTGTCTAAACATGATGAAATTAAATCATCCCAGATTCTGTTGACTCAAAAGAGGATTTGAGGCTAAACAAATGTACCTTCCTGAAAGAGACAATTTTCAACCCCAGTCTGTAACTGAATGTGCCTGACATCTGAAGATGAAGGGACTTTGAGGTCTGAGGGAAAGACATGCTTGTCTTGTTGAGAGTCAAATTGTACTCACTGTCCAGCTGGGTACTTTTGAATTGATAATGAAGTAGGAGAAAGAAACATAGAACGAGTAAGAAAGAAAAGAATTGTAATGTAAAATCTTTTCTCTTCTGAGAGAGGGAGAGATGGAGAGAGAGAGAGCAGGAGGGAGGGAGAAAGGGAAAGAGAGAAATATCTATTGCCCACAATAATATCTAAAAACCTCTTAGTCTTCAAAAGTAAAACTCAAAGGACTGATGCTTATTTATTTATAGTATTTCATTATTTATTAAAATCACTTTATTTCTGTTTCAAATTTGAGAAATTGCTTTCAGATTGAAGAAAAGCAGTTTTTCTTTTTTCTATTTTTTTCCAGTCTGACTGAAATATCAAATGTCTCGATGTTATTTTCCCTTATGGGAATTAAAGGAATCTTGCAAAGTTTTGTTGCAATGTTGAAATTTTAGATTTGAAAATTCAACACCACAGATGTAATCACAGCCAGACACTAATTAAGCATCCAGCCGAATTTGGTCCAAGAATGCAATGCATATTTCTTGACTTTGGTGGGTGCAATGTGAGTGTTTTCAAGGGCAGATTTTGGTTAAACATTTATTTGATGAATCTAGAAAGAAAATTATTCTAAAAAATATGACATGTTTATTCAATAATCTTCTTTAATTGCAAATTGCTTTTAATTTTGGGTTAATATATATCATGGGTAAAACTGTAGCAATTTTCTTATATTCCCTGTGTTCAGAAAAGGCAAAGCTCCTCATTATAATATTTCTCCCTTTCTTCCTTCCTTCTTCTTCCCTCTCTGTCTCTGTCTCCATCCCACTTTCTCTTCCATTACCCTCTCTTCTCCTTTGTTATGTTGTAAGAGAGACTAGGCATAGGCAGGAGATACAGTCCTCTCCATAAGATTTTATCTTTCATATTTTCACTGCTTCCAGAGTTCTCTCATGGTAGGTTTGGGGTGATGAAGGCACGTGTGTGAAGGAAAACAGGGCAGTATTTCACATCCAGAAACTTTTGCTGGGACACATACACTAGAAGAATTGTTCCATATACTCAAAATAAAAAAAAGTTTCATTTTTCTCTCTATGGATTTCCTTTAGTATCTGGAGGCAGATGAGGCAAATCCAAAGCTTGCAAAAACTCTCTAGAAAAGATTTGAGAAGTTGTATTTCATTTTATTTATAGAAAATCTGCAGCTCTGTCTCTTGTCTCTGAATCCAAGCCAGGCAACACTTCTAAGAAAGTTGCTCTGCACACGGAAAGGATCTGAACAGTTAGTCTCTACTTGAAAGCCAAGTCACAATGCTACCTTTGCACCTCACTAACTTTCCTGCTGTTTCTAAGCCTTGCTTTCCTTATTTAGCAAGAACAAATAAGATGTAAGAGACTTACCATAATAGCCAAAGCAGCAACAAAATTCTACAAGTGCCTAGACTCATCTTCAGCATACAAGGTTTCCAAGCATTTAAAAATTGTCTTATTCATTATTTGTGTTCTGACTGCTATTGTGATGTTTTTCTTTCTCTCTCTTGTATTCTGTTAATGACAATTACATAAACTATCATCAAAAGACTATGTAATATATATATGTATGTATGTATGTATGTATGGTTTTGTGAATGCGAATGCAAACATCAAAAATTAAAACATCACTTTCATTGCCTATCACTTTAATGGTACAACAATAATAAACTCAAATAACTTTAAGCCGTTCTATAAATCATATATAAAAATTAATTTTTCCACATTAAAGATCTCTTTCACATGTCGAGTTTTTTATAGCCTGTGATCAGAGAATTCATGGTTAATGCTGTCCTACACATTTTCTCATTGAGAAATTAATGGTCTTTTGGGATTCCCTGAGTCTCAGCTGTGATTTTTGTGAAGCTCTTATGAAAGAGTCTTTCACAGGCCTGAAGAGATGGTTCAAAGTTTAAGAGTATTTGCTAGTCTTGCAGAGGACCAAGTTTTTGTTCACAATAGCCATACCAGTTAGCCCACAACTGCTTTAACTCCTGATGTCTCAGGCTTCCAAGGGTACTTGCACTAATGTACACACACTCACATGCACACACATGCCTACACACAATTAACAAAGCTCTAAAAACAATTCTTTAAGGGAAAGAAAAGCCTCCATTCACAAATAACACTCTTCTAAGAAAGGCTGGGGCTGCATGGCAAATCAAAGTGGGTAGAGTGGCATACTACAGCCACGAAGAAGAAAATGGCAGCTACCCTTGAGTTCTGAAAACTTGGTCTTGGGATCCTTTTAACTGGCAAAAAAAAAACCATCTTTCTTCTATAATACGGAATGGAGTATTAATCTACTGGTTTCAATGTTTTCAACACTTTTCCTTCTTCCTGTTATCTGCTTCAGAAGGCATGCTATAACTCATCTTCTCCTTAATGTGTAGCTAAGAGTACATTCTTACAAGACTTCCACTAACAAGAAGCCAGATGCTGAAGATAACTTTCAAAGCCAAGGCGGGAGACATGGCTCAGTAGGTAAGAACTCTTGGGCCTGGCGGTGGTGGCACACACCTTTAATCCCAGCACTCAGGAGGCAGAGGCAGGCATATCTCTGTGAGTTCAAGGCCAGCCTGGGCTACAGAGCGAGGCACCAAACTGCTTGTAGGACAGGCACCAAAGCTACACAGAGAAACCCTGTCTCGGAAAAACAAACAAACAAACAAACAAACAAAAACAAATAAACAAAGAATATTTAAGGCCGGGCGGTGGTGGCGCACACCTTTAATCCCAGCACTCGGGAGGCAGAGGCAGGCGAATCTCTGTGAGTTCGAGGCCAGCCTGGGCTACCAAGTGATTTCCAGGAAAGGCTCAAAGCTACACAGAGAAACCCTGTCTCGAAAAACCAAAAAAAAAAAAAAAAAAAAAAAAAAAAGAACTCTTGCTGCCGGTCTTAGCTTTCTGCTGCTATGATAAATGCCATGACCAAAAGAAACTTGGGAGGAAAGGGTTTATTTGGCTAACAGTTAATGGCCCACCATAAAAGTAAACCAGGAAAGAAGTCCAGCTGAGCAGGAAATGAAGTCAAGTCTATACAGAACCCTGCAAAATGGACTACTGCTCATGGCTTGCTGGGCTTTTCTTCTTATATCACCAGGACAACCAGCCTGAGGTGTCACCACCCATGATTGGCTGCACCCCACAGCATCAATCATTAATCAAGAAAATATCCCAAATGCTTACCTTCAAGCCAAGGTGATGTGGGCATTTTCTCAACTGAGGTTCTTCTTGCATGACTCTAGCTTGTGTCAAATTGACAGGAACTAACCAGGTCACAGTTCTTGCATGGAATGAATTAGGTTCCCAGCATTTATACTCAGCAGCTCAAATGCCTGTAACTCTATCTGCAAGGTATTTTACATATTCTTCTGGCCTCTGTAGGCACCTGTACATATGTCCGTGAACACCCACATACTGACTCATACACATGTATATATGTATAACAAAATAATCAAAATAAACCCTAAAAATTTAAATTCTATAATGACTGTATATGTAGGCCACCACGTGAGTCAACATAAAATGACCATTTTGATCAACACTATGATAACTTACTACTGTGTCCACACATACCTATCATCAGTCACATCTCAAGAGAATACATTTGTAAATATATGTTCCCGAGGCTGTATACCACGAAAACACAGAAAAATAAATGTGGTGAATTACATATTCCATATTCTAGACAGTTCTGCTTACTCCAAACAGCAAATGCATTTTAAAATCATTTTTGTTATAGTTAATATGACTATTGTCATGTGTTATTTTTCTCTAAACTTTTTATTTATAATTTAGATAAGCAAAAACAAAGGCATCCTAAGGAAATTGGTAGCCTTTTGCCAAAGCGTAACTGAAAGTTCTGTTAATCACTAGCAAGAATTAATTAAATTACTGCATACTGGGTCTTATCTTTAGCTTTTACACCATGTCGGTAACGTCACTCATTTTCCTGTTAATGTTACAATACTGGAGATTTGAGACTGGAAGTGTAAGGCCTGGCTCTCTCCCCAAATGTCACACGCTTACGTGGTTTGACTTTTATTTTCTGTTTACTCTGGTCAGTGTAAATTTCTGTGGGTTTTGCTGGTTGGGGGAAGAAGGATTTAAGGATCTGTAGTTCTTTGTTATTAATATTTGACTTTGTTAGTTCTATCTATTTACTATAAGGCTTGTGAAAAAAACGCAACAAAATTAGCTATCAATTCACAGTCCTTAGATACATGGGGAGTGTGATCACACTTTCCACTGACAGTCTTTATATCTTGCTTGTGTCTGTGGCTTCACATTTGAATAATAACAGCCTTTGAGCTTTTGTAGGTTTCATTACTTCTTACCATCACACATGTGCATTGACTGTTGTTGTTGTTGTTCTTCACATCTTATACTCAGAATATTTAGATTTTTGCTTAAACAATCTCAAAATCCTCAAAGAAGCATGGGCAATTCATCCCAGGACCACCACACCCTTTGCAACTGTCTTGTAAAGCTGAGCATGAGTTGATTTCTAAGACATCAACATCTGAGCTAAGTATAGAGTCTCAGTTCCCCCTACACTGAATCAAATTCTACTGGCAAGCCTTTCATAAAACAGTCCAAAGACTAGTAAACATGGTATGCTGGCATCTGCTATTCATATATTAAGTAAGTGTCCAATCACTACACCTTAGGCCAAGTATCTTTAGCATTGACAGGTCTGTCCCACAGAGAATCATGGTAAGAAGAGCCCATGGGCATGTCAGGTTTTCCCCCTATGCACCAGCTCTGTTTGGCCTGCTCATCCTCAGTTGACAATCTGTACTTGCTTGATGATACAGTCTATTCATGAACTATAATGAATAAAGAGAAATTACTTTTTCTCTGTTTTGTAAATTATTTTCATAAGAATCATCACTTTTCAGTATCTCCCTTTGTATCAAGCAAACAATCCACCCTATGTCCTACTGAAAACCATCTGTGGTACACACACCCAGACAATTATTCTCGGTTTTTTAAGTGAAAGGCAGAACTTTTGAGACCTCTGAGCTCCCAAGGTAAGAGAACCCAGCAGTATCTCTAGGTTGATTGTGGAGTCTCCATGGGTATTCTGACCAATGTTCTATTTTACTACTGGCAGGCATAGATATAATTTTCTTCTCAAAGCTTGAGAGGTGATTGTTTCTCCTGTTGCAACACTTGCACAACATTTCATGGCATGGACCATGTCCTGAGTCCTAATTATTCAGTATGTTTGGAATATTTCACAAACAATAGGAACTAAACACCATATCCCCTGAGTAACAGTTATCACATCACCATGAATACAGTGCATTAAATTATGTCAAATGATCATTAAATTCATGGCTTCTCATTTTAAATTATGATAGTACAACTATAAATTCAAGTATGAATGTATAAAAGGCATACATTTATATAAATGTTTTATAAAAAATGTACTTTGGCTAGAACCCACAGAGAGTGTGGAGAAGAAGCTTTCCAAGAAGCCCATTGTGGTTCTCTATCCATTTGTATGTGATATTCCTAGTACTTCCTGTGTAGTGTTGGATGTGGCTGGAGGGGACATTATTTTGTCCTTGACAATGTACTACACCTAAGTCATCATTCACAATCTTCCTAGGTGGTGACTAGACAGGGGTGTTAAAAGGAAACGCAAAACACACTGTACTTCCTGTATTGCCAATTCCTTATTTATGGTGTCCAAGAAAGATATGGGCAGTACTACTTTGCATTTATCATGAGTGTAAATAGATAGAATCCCTAATTGACACATTCAATTGAATTCTACTGTGCATTTAATACCTGTAATAGAACCACTAGGTATTGAATATTCTCTGTAATCTCATTGTCAAAATCTGTATCAAGATCATCATGGTCTCTATCTTCTACCACAGCATCACTGTTTCATTTAAATGCAGCACTGACCTTTCAAAATGCTTGCTTCCTGTACTTATTACTTTTCTGTGGCTATGGTAAAATACCAATACCAAATGAAACTTGTAGAAGAGAGTGTTTATCTTGGCTCGTAGTTCCTGAGGAATAGAATCCATAAAGATCAGGAGTGCATGGCATGGTGGAAGGAGCAGGAAGCTGGGTAATTACATCTTAACTACACAGAAAGCCAAGAGTATAGCCTCTCTTCCTTTTCCCTCAATCCTCTTTTCTGCTTCCCTTTTCTTCTCCTCTGTCCTTGGCTCCCCGTTTCTCTCCTTTCTCCCTCTCCCAATCCCTCCCTTCCCATTTTCTCTTGTCCATTCTTATCTCTTTTCCTCCCTGCCCTTCTCCTCCCTTTCCCTCTCTCCTCCTTTCTTCCTGCCACCCTAATATTCTTTTCTTGAGCATAGCTCTTTATAAATCTTTATACCAGTCATTACCTGTATGAAGAACACTGGATTTGGCATGTTTCTCTGACAGGAACCAGGTTAGTCTTGGGGTTTCTATTTACTGTTTGGATGTACTACTGCATTTGTCACAGAGTATGTACCTTTGCTGGTATGAGCCTTCAGAAAACTCACCTTTACCTGACTTAACACCACATTCCCTCCACATTTCCTTTGCTTTCACACTGGGGCATCCTGGTGGGATCTTGACATCTGTGGTGTATGAGTGATATAGACAACTATTAATCACACAAAAAAGATCATTACAATTTTACAACATTCCTGATTTGTATTCTAATTAAATAGCAATGGGATACTTACCAGTTTTCTGGCCATCTACAATCACTAACCCTTAAATTTTAAGTGTTACTTTAAATTAAGTTTAAATTTCCTGACAATTGCAGTCTAAGCAAACTCATACATCTCCTTAAAGTATTTTGGAGTTAAACGCTCCTGGTTTTTCCTCATCATTTCAGTCAATAATCCTTGAAGAGATCTGGCCCAAAACCAGTGAGATAATTCAGTGAGTAAAGCTGTTTTCCATCAAATCTGAGGATCTGGTTTCAACTCCAGAACACGTTTGTAGTAGAAGAAGAAAACCAACTTCCGGAATTTGTCCTCTGACCTCCACATGTTCCCCACGGCATACCTGTTACCCTCACATGCACAAAACCTGTGTGAACAAACAAATGTAATTAAAAAAGATGTCTAGTCAAGTCATGCTCTACACACACCTCTTACGTCTTTGTGAGAAAAAAGAAGCCACACATTTTTCCCCCTCCTTTCCCTTCTTATTAGATCTGTGCTTTGATTCTGTGGTTCTAAATATTACCATGGAGAGCAATTTTGACTTTTAAAGTAGAAGTCTCCATCTTTATAACAATTTGTAAATCTCATAATAATTTCAAATAGGGAAAACTGTGTTTTTTATCTTACGTATATGTTAGTAGCTACAACTCCTGTTTTAATGAGCAGCATCACTTGGCTTTCATGTACAAAGGACACTTAACTGCGGCAGTCATCTTTCTTTTCACCAGATCAAGTTGGTTACATCAGAACCTGTCTTACTTAGGGTTTTTATGGCTGTGAAGAGACACCATGACCACCGCAACTCTGATAAAGGAAAACATGCAATGATGTGGCTTACAGTTTGAGACGTTTAGTCCATTATCATCTGGGTGGGACATGGTGGCATGCAGGCATGGAGAAGGAACTGTTTTACATATTGATATGCAGACAACCCAGGAGTGAACTGAGACACTGGATGTGGCTTGAGCATATATGAGACCTCAAAGCCTGCCTCTACAGTGACACACTTCCTCTAACAAGGCCACACCCACTCCAACAAAGCCACACTTCCTAATATTGCCCCTCCCTTTGGGGGCCATTTTCTTCAAAACCACCCCAGAACCCACCTAACAGTTGTCTTTGGTAATAATTTTTTTGATTAACAGAGTGGTTTCTGACAACATTGTAAATTGGTAGATGAATCTGGAACCCATTTCTATTTCCTTATACTCATATTTTTTACTTCAATTCTGAGATATTCCTTGTTTTACAAGCATCTCCTTTTTCCTCAATGTGCTACTAAATGGCAGAAATTCCAAATGTTTTGTGTAGTTTTTCTCCAAGTATCTTGTGTCAAAACACCAGACCCAGGGGTATATCGTACTCAAGTAAGTTAAATAAAGTAAACTAAATGTCAGCCTTATTAATTCTACAAGTCAAATATTTTCCCAATCCTTTAAGGACAAAGCCTTTGAACAAACAGATTTTAGCATCTTCGGCACCCTCCCTACGGAATGGTCTCTAGGAAGGCCTAACCTGCAAGAGTGCCTCCACCTACTCCTTCCAACCTTCAAGGCCTCCAGAGCCTCCATCTTGCCAGGATGACTCCTACGCTTGTTCTTACAGTTGACTCTTTTGTTTCCTGATCGTGCTTCTTGTAGACTTTCTTCCCAGCCTGCTTCACACAGTCTTTCTGGCATGAATTCTGACCCCTTCATTTTTCTGTCCTTCCTTCATTATTCCATGTCTCCTCTGATGCCCTGGCTCTCCTCCTCTTGTTCTTACCTAGGCTACCCCTTAGCTTCTTTGATCTAACATCTATTTCTTTCCATTTCTCATCTCTGTCTGTTCTTCATTGGGAGATACTCATATTAGCAAGCTGCATCTCCTGATTCATTTCCCCCTCTGACTTCTATTATTTTCTATTCCACTGGAGCCCCACTCCTGGGACCCCAAGGATTGGTGAGCCAAGATAAAGGGAATATCAAAGTTTTCCTATATCTTTTTCTTAGTATTAGGTATATTTTCTCCTAATATTCTCTTTTCTGCCTAGATAGGTTCACTCTTACTTCAGTTTTCTGGCCTTTGTCTCTTCTTTTGGATAACATTGAACATGTCTTTAGTGATTAAATACAGAGTTAGTATTGTACTCTTTCAATTGTTAATCTTTGGGTTTGGGTTTCTCATGTAGTCTATCACATGCATCATGATCTCCATGTTGATCTCGCTCTCTATTGTGCCTTAGTTAAGTACTGCCCATGTACTTACTGAATTACCTTTCCATTATTCTCATTTTATAACTTCTATTAATTTTTTTTTTTGAGACAGGGTTTCTCTGTGTAGCTTTGTGCCTTTCCTGGATCTCGCTCTGTAGACCAGGCTGGCCTTGAACTCACAGAGATCCGCCTGCCTCTGCCTCCCAAGTGCTGGGATTAAAGGCATGTGCTACCACCACCCAGCAAAGTAGCACCCAAACTTCCATTAAATTTTAAGTCATGCTATTCCAAGACCATATTGTTCAGAAAAAGAGTCACACAATGTGAATATATATAGCTATATTTGCAAAACAAAATGACAAAAACAAAAAACAACAACAACAACAACAACAACAACAACACAATACCCGGTGGATGTAGCAGAATTTCATGATTTGAGACAGAAATGATGGGGAATACTGGAATTCTGAGAACACAGTGCCTGCTCTGCTGTGTATAAAGTGTATCAGACCTTTGCTTTTGAGTTCATTCTGTCTTATATTTTCCTAAACTTCCTTTCTGGGATCCAAATCTGCCAGTCTCCCTTCATGGCAGTGGTTTTGTATTCTCTACGAAATTTAAGGAATTCAAATTCTGTCTTTAAAATTTCTCTGAATTTTCCTCTTTCCCCTCCGCCCCCCATCTAATCATTTCCAACAGTGTTGGCTCTTTTTTCCACCCAGGCAGCTAGTACATTGGTCCATAGAAACTTAATTCTCTCTTCTCATTGTGGAATATAACTAGAAGATGGAAAGAGGCAGCGATGAGACCCCCACGAAGCTTCACTACAGGACCTAGACTCTAACTAAGCCCCAGGCACATCTCAGCGATCACCTCATCTCTTTCTGCTTCTACTTTGCTTTCGCCATGTTGTAAGGTCCACGCAGCTGGCTTTACTTTTCTGAAACTTCCCTCGAAGTTTATCGGACTCTCTCACTCTCCTTGATGAAGGACTTAGCATTGATTTCCGTAGCAGATATATTTCTTACCCTTGCTAAGTGGCGTTTCTGATGCAAACACAGCTAAGGCACCTAGAGAATCATTTTGACTGCAGGCTGCCTTGGAAGCCCTTTGGAGTTCAGTGCGCAGAAATAAGCGGATAGATTTCCTCGCACTGGCCACTAGGTGGCAGCAGCAAGGTGAAAAGTACCGTAGTTGGAAAGTTGCAGAGGCGTAGGGCTCAGGCTTGCCTGAGCTAGACTGTGCCTGCGTGTTCTGGTCATTTCATTTGCCTCCCTGGGTTGGGAGAGAAATTAACAATTAATAATAATAATAATAATAATAATAATAATAATAATAATAATAATAATAACAATAATAATAATAATAATAAATGACCTGTGAAAGGATCTATTTAAAATAACTTATTTGAATGTGTTCTACTTCTGTGAATCGGGACGCAGGTGGGAACGCGGCTTACTTGGGAGATTGGCCAAGATGATGCCTGAGGCCTCTAGACAGAGAAGGAATAAAAAATCAAAAACAGGAAACAGACCATTACTCCTTATTCCACGGGTTGTGGCTCAGGACTCAACATTCTGATAATCATGTGCTGAGGACATTGCCAGCCAATTCCAGTTGTTTTGACAGAAAGTTGTTAGAACCACCTCGTGGATGCCAATGCCTTTAGCAGTATTCCAGGTATTTAAAACAATGTCAGGAACTATTGAAAAGTTATATGGTGCACAATACTTGAATTGTTTATTTAATTACATAGGGCAAAAGTAGATGTCAGTGGTATTCCATTCTATCTCTACAAGTACCAAATTAGATACTGAAAGTATAAGATTTAATGTTAAGTTTCACAACTTTTGTTTCAAATACCTATTCTAACAGTATATAAATTTATGAAGTTGTTTAAGATCTTGTTAATTTTGGTGTGGATGATTGTATTTATTTTTATTTTCAAGTTCTCTAAAATAATAAAGTTTATAAATACATGTGTCAGTGAATTTGAAAACACAAATGATAGCTTCTTTTTATTATGCTAACATATAGACTTTATAAACTAATTAACAAAATACATATGTCACAAAACATTAAAAATGTGAAATTTGTGAAAGTTGATTTTGTTATCCTAAATTGTGTTATAAGCACTTACTGGCTATTATTTTTTAGTACAAAAATACATGAGTAAGAATGGAATGAGCTATAGAGTTGATTCAGGTGATAGATGTTTTGTTTTGTTTTTACAAATTGACACATTTTACAAACTGCAATTCATTTTTCTGAATACAGAATTAAAACTGGCAGTTCACACAAGCCTATCCCATTTGATGTTGTGTTGACAGACCTAAACATCTCCAGAGCTTCTGTATGGAGATGTGCGAGGCAGGTACACTGAACATACTGCCTGTGGGTATTTTGGCAGAGGCTGTGTTAGAAAGAGCAAAGGGTTGGTAAATGGATTGGTTCTCACCGAGTTTCTTCAAATATATTTTCAGCACAGTAATAATAACAAACAAGGTCATTAAGGTGCTCATTCGTACACAAACATTGAAGAATCTCCTCAATTTTTGACTCAAAGTCAGTAGCCCATGGTAAGTATAAGTTCATGGAATCCACAGGAAAATGTTAATGTTGAGCTTTTGCCTTGGTTTCTTTTCCTGGTGCTGTGGTGTGATGCCTTGGCAAAAGCAACTCAAGGTATGAAGGGTTTATTTAGCTCACGGTTCAAATGAACAATTCATGGCAGCAGAGGCAGAAGGATCTGGTCACCTTGTATCTGCTCTCAAGAAGCAGTGAGTGAAGAGTGAGAGCCTCTGCTCTGCTCATGTTCCTTATGCACTCCGGGAGCCTAAGGCAGGGAAAGGTGCCAGCTACTGCTGTGGAATGTCATTCTGTATGCTGTGAATGTGCTGCTCTGATTGGCCAGTAGCCAGGCAGGAAGTACAGGCAGGATAAGCAGACAAGGAGAATTCTGGGAAGAGGAAGGTTGAGTCAGGAGTTGCCAGACAGACAGAGGAAGCAAGATGACAAGGCAGAACTGAGAAAAGGTACCAAGCCACATGGCTAAACATAGATAAGAATTATGGGTTAATTTAAGTAACTAGTCAGTAATAAGCCTGAGCTAATGACCGAGCAGCATTCACAGTATACAGAATGATACCCCACAGCAAGCCATAGTAGGTATTATGCCCACCTCAAGATAAAGAAGATGGCCCTTCACAGTCATGCACAGAGACATATAATGTGCCTAAGGCTTGAGTCCAATATCATTCTACATAGTATCAGGTCAACAGTTAATATCAGTCTCTACAGCTTTTCTCAGCTAAAGGTTTGCATTCCTGTTTTTGTTTTTTCCAGGCATGCTTGTGGATCTGAAGACATACCTGCTTGTGCACCCCAGCTAAAACTTCCTTCAACATGTCAAACTGATGCATGCCTCCCGCCTGTGCAGGTGAGTCAGGCTAAGCTATGTCCCCTCATTCTCTAGAAAGATAAACATCCACACCACACCTCCCTGTATTATGGTGAATACTATTGTTTCTCTAGCAGTCTAAATAACCATCTACTCTTTTTACCTCCTATGGAAAGTGATAAATAGGACAAGTACATGAAACAATAATACTTAAGAGTTTCAGAGATGGAAATATAAGTTAAATATCAGGGTCACTTTCTTCATGTTTATCTTATGCCAATTAGAAAAACAAATAGCACCACTGTCTCAGTTAGAGTTTCTATTGCTGTGAAGAGACACCATGGTCACAGCAACTTTTATAAAGGAAAACATTTAATTGGGGTGGTCCACTTACAGTTTCAGAGGTTCAGTCCATTATCATCATGGTGGGGAGCAATGGTGGATCAGGCAGATGTGGTGCTGGAGCTTAGAGTGCTACATCTTGCATGCAACAGGAAGTCACCTGAGAGTCACACTGAGGGAAGTTTGAGCAAAAGAGACTCCAAAGACCGCCCCCACAGTGACACACTTCCTCCAAAGAGGTCACACCTCCTAATAGTGCCACTGCCTTTGGGGACCATTTTCTTTAAAACCACCACATTCTACTCCTTGGCCCCCCAAAGGCTAATAGCCACAACATAATGCAAAAAAAATGTATTTAGTCCAACTTCAGAAGTCCCCATAGTCTATAACAGTCTCAAACTTATTTCAATGTCCAAAGTCTCTTCTGAGACGCATGACAATCTCTTAACTGTAATCGCCCTATAAAAATCAAAATCAAAAAGTAAATCACATACTTCCAATATACAATGGCACAGAATATACATTACCATTCCCAAAATCTAGGGAAGGGAGCATAATGAGGAAATACTGGAGCAAAGCAAGATGAAAACCAGCTGGGCAAACTCCAAACTCTGCATATCTGCATCTGATGTCAAAAAGCTTGTCAGATCTCCAACTCCACTCAGGTTTGACTGCAACATACTTCTTTCTCTTGGGCTGGTTCCACTCCCTGTTAGCAGCTCTCTTCAGCAGAGATCCCATGACTTTGGCAGCTCTAACATCTTGGAGTCTCCAAGACAATCCAGGCTTCAACTGCACAGCTTCACACAATGGCCTCTCTACTAGGACTCCATTCAGGGACACCCCTGACACATGCCTGGCCTCAGCAGCTTTATTCCACAACTCCTTTCTTCTATCCTTAGTTCTAAAGCCAGAAAGACATGGCCAAAGCTGCCAAATCAGCTGCTTCCTGGGGCTGGCACATGGCCCCCTAATTCAATTACATCTTCACCAGCTTTCTATCTTTCACTGCCTAAACTTGGCTGTCCTGAAACTTGCTCTATAGAACAGGCTGGCCTCAGACTCAGAGAGATGGCAGCCTCTGCCTTCCTAGTGCTGGGATTAAAGATGTGCCCCACCACATCTGGCTCTAAGATTTTTTTCAGTTCCTTTTCACAAGTTGGAAAATTAGCTGGGTGGGTTCTTGCCCTGAGATCACCACTCCCTTTATTCCATTTCTTAATCTATTTATCTCCTTGAACAAAGGATTTAGTTCCATTCTACTTTCTTGTGCTCTTTTTCTTCTCAAATATTTTTCCTTGCTCAGTTTGCTCCTTTTCATTATATATCTTCATTAGAATTAACACTAATAACCACATGACAGAGTCTATACTAGGTTGTTTTGAGTTTTCCTCTGCCAATGTGATTTATCTAAAACTCTTCACTTTAGCCTCAAGCAGACTTTTGAGGCAAGGGCAAAAGTCAGCTACTTCCTTCACCAATATTAGAAGAATTATTTCTAGGCAACATATTAAAATTCTTCTCCTCTGAAACCTCTTAAGCGAGCCTTCCCATAGGTCAAATAACTCTTAGCTCCACTCTTTTCTATGTTCTTACTTGTATGGCCCATTAAGCAGTGCTTAAAGCATCCCATTGCTTTCAAAACCCAATGTACCAAATCCCAAATTCCTCCAAACAAACACATGGTCAGGTCTATCACAGCAATACCTCAATGTCTGGTACCAACTTCTGTCTTAGTTAGGATTTTATTGGTGTGCAGAGTAACCATGACCACAATAACTTTTATAAAAGAAACATTTAATTGGGGAGGCTTACTCACAGTTTTAGAGGTTCAGTCCATCATCATCATGGCAGGAAGCATGTTAGCTTGCTGGCAGACTTGGTGCTGGAGGTGCTCCATCTTGCAGGCAACAGGAAGTCAACTGACAGTCACATTGAGGGAAGTTTGAATAAAAGATTCCCCAAAGCCCAACTCCACAGTGATATGCTTTCTCCAACAAGGCCAGGCCTCCTAATATTGCCACTTCCTTTAGCAGCCATTTTCTTTCAAACCACCACAACCATCTACTCTTGTTTATTTTTGTCAGTTTCAAAATGTACTTGTAACATGAATGTGGTTGAGGTAACTCAAAATTTCTAAATACATGTATGAGTCCATGAGCCAAAACTGCTTAGATTGGGGAAAGGTATGCCAGCTTGTATTCCACAGTTTTCATTAACAGATTGCAATTGGGATAGAAATCACTTTCTTGCCTGGATTTATTATTAGAAATACAGCCAATTCCTATAAAAATGCACCTTGAGATAGGTATCATTTGAATATATTAACAGTGAGATTCTCATCAAAAGAATTGAAACAAGCTGTAAGACAACAACAATGATAACACACACAGGGAGAGAGAGGGGGGTGGAGAGAGAGAGAACAATCAGATGGAGAAGAAGAGAAAGGCAGGCATTGGTAGTGAGTTTTAAATTGACATGCAAAATATAACCACAACCATGAAGAAACAAGTAATTTTGCTGATGGCCAAGAACTCACATGGGTACTCATTACTCCACATATACATCTCTCGGTGCTTAATGAAGATCTCAATATCTTTAAACAGCAGGACACACTTTTGATATTTATGCTACTTTAGGCAAAACTGAATTAGCATAGGTAGGTAGTCAGACCCAGTAAGATAGAAGCCTAACTCAAATTAGCCCAAACCTTCAGGAGAAATATGAAAATGAAAATGTTAAAGTATTTTGAGAAAGGATGACTTGGATTGCTTTTTTCACATCCGCTCAGTTTCTCTTTTGAAGACTTATTTATTTCATTTTGTATGTATGAGTATTTAGTCTGCATGTATCAACATGCACAGTGCACGCTGAGCTCCCTGAAGTCAGGAAAGCATGTCAGGTCCCCTAGAGTTGGAGTTACTAATAACTGAGATACCATGTCAGTACTGGCCACTGAACCCAGTTCTCTGGAGGAGCAACAAGTACTCTTAACCACTGAGCAATCCTTCCATTCCCAGTTTCTCTCTCTTTTTAAACTAGCAATTTTTAAAACACTAAAGCATACTTATAATAGCAAAATCACCATGCTATATGGTTTGTCTCAATGGTCTCAGGAGCCTAGACCCTATCCTTCTGACATGTTTTCTTTGCAGTCTGAAACAGAAAATAGAAAGCAGAGCATTGACTTCACAGACCCTGAGTTGCAAAGATTGCCTGGCAGCACACATGTGGGTTCTCGGGTGACCGGGAGAAGCTAATTGCACAAATCACTGCATTAGGAGAAAGTCACGTATTTTAAACCCTATAAAACTCTAGAAATATTGTCCAATAGATTTTCAGGATTCTCAATAAAAGTGTTAATGAATCAGGAGACTGCAGAGTGTGGGGGTTACTTCAGAGATATAAGGTATTTCAGTCTGAGTTTAAAGTTTATAGTTCATTTAGCCACAGCAAAGTGCCCAGATTTCTCAGTTACACATATAAACAAAAACCAGAATATGAGAATGTGATGATTTGTGTTGTTTTGTTTTTATTTTTTTTTTGAGACAGGGTTTCTTTATGTAGTTTTGGTGCCTGTTCTGGATCTGAATCTGTAGACCAGGCTGGCTTCAAACTCAATAGAGATCCACTTACCTCTGTCTCCCGAGTTCTGGGATTAAAGGTGTGTGTCACCACTGCCTGGCCCTTGAGAATATAATGATATTTTATTTGTGTACCCCAATAAAGCTCATATGAAGATCAAAGGAAAAAGCCAGCCACTATATTAAACATAGAGGTCAGGCAGTGGTGGCCCATGCCTTTAATCCTAGCTTTGGGGAGGCTGAGATTCATCTGGATCTCTGTGAGTTCAAGGCCACACTGGGAACAGAGCCAGGCATGGTGGCACAAGCCTTTAATCCCAGCACTAGTTAGCCACAGAGGTCTGGAGGTCTATACAGACAGACAGGAAGTGATAGAACTGGGCAGAAAGAAGTGATGTAGCTGGGCAGAGATAAGAGGAAGTGAGATGGCAGGACACAGAAAGGATAAAGGTGTGAGTATACAGGAAGTAGCTCTCAGTGGAGGCTGAGGAGTTGGTAAAATGAGGTTGGCTGCAGCTTGTTTTATTCCTCTGATCTCTCAGTTTTTATCCCAATATCTGGCTCTGGGATTTTTTTAGTAAGATCATTTAGCAATTCGTCTTACATGAGAATGATGAACAGCCCCAAGAATAGGTCTGAAAACATATCTTGACTATAATAGAGCAATGTATGAATCCTGGGATCATGATAAATTCCAATTTTCTCAATGGCATGTAGGTTTATGTTAATAAGAAACACCTGAATTCTGGTTCATTTTGTAGCCCAGTTGAATTAAAAATGGGGCAATGGATGGCCGGGCAGTGGTGGAGCACGCCTTTAATCCCAGCACTCGGGAGGCAGAGCCAGGCGGATCTCTGTGAGTTCGAGGCCAGCCTGGGCTACCTAGTGAGTTCCAGGAAAGGCACAAAGCTACACAGAGAAACCCTGTCTGGAAAAACCAAAAAAAAAAAAAAAAAAAAAAAAAAAAAAATGGGGCAATGGGTGAGAGTTACGCATCTGCAGGTGTAGGAATAAGTATCAAAAGGTAGCTGGAGATGAGATTGCTTTGGGAAAGCGACAGTAGCAGGTCCTCTTCTAGGTTCCATGGACTTTCCAGTTTGCAAAGTAGCAAGGAAGCATAATTCAAAGAGAAGTGGTGACACAGGCTAAAAATGGATACATTGTCAATAGTAATGGGAGCCGAATGACTACAAGGACTCAAGGCCCCAAATTATCCTTTGAATGCTATTTTTATGGTGTTGAGGAGGGCTTGTGATTTCTATAAGCGTACTGCAGATGACTCTACTTTGAAAAGCTGGGATTATGGAACCCTTTGCTTACTGAGTGTGTCACACCTGATAACGTTTCTGGTTTCAATCATATGCACCCCTACTTATGGATAGGCAAAGATGGTAAATAGGATATTCTCCCTATACTTAGAGGACACAGTTTGTCTTACTAAGCACATACCCCGAATTAGATTAGGCTAGTTTGGTTCCTTCGTCTTCCTAACCAGATCAAGGCTGAAAACCATGTTTCTAACTGTGATGGTTATTCAAGTGAGGGGAGTCACTGTATTGTTCAGGGATGTGGAACTTTTTGCAGGTGGGTATCCAGGGTTGCTAATAGGTTGCTCAGTGGGCTGTTCAGAGAGCAGCATGTACAAACATGATAGTCTTAGACTACTAAGTACATTACTAGAAAAGAGGTGTGGGCATAGCACAAGCCAAATAAAGCTTCCAGTTGTCAAGATGTTGCTTATGCTTACATGTTCAAAAATTGATATTCAAATGCATAACAATAAAACTAGATCCTAAAGCACAATAATCTCACCATGTTTAAAATAAATCAACATGGATCGAAGAGCTTAATATAAGACTTGAAAGTTTGAAATTTCTGGAGAAATATAAAGAAATCCTTTCAGACATTGGCATAGACAAGGACTTTCTGAACTACTGCAGTAGCTGAGGTAATAAAAGCAAGTATTGGCAAAGAAGACTGTATGGAATGAAAAACTGAATAGCAAAGGGAATAATTATCAGAGTGAAGGGAAGCATACTTATAGGGAGGGAAGTGTTCACCACACACACACACAAACACACATACACATACAAATACGCGCGCGCACACACAAACACACATACACATACAAATACGCGCGCGCGCGCGCGCACACACACACACACACACACACACGGCAGAAGAATAATATCTCCAGTATATAAAGAGCTCAAGAAATTAAACAGCAAAAAACAAACTCACCAAATAAGTAGGCAAATAAATTGAATGGCTGTCAACAGGAGATGCACAAATAGCCATTACATATGTGAAAAAAATCTCAACCATCAGAGAAATTAAATTTAGAATTCTTTTAGATTCTATGTCACACCAATCAGAATGACAATCATCAGGTAAATTGGTATATGTGTATGAAGATATCCTAATAAACCCATGATTTTGTATACTAGCTCTTTTGAATCTCCATTTCTCTGCAGCAACCTTTGCACTGGTCTAGATACGAAAGCTACCTAAATGACCATCAAGAGTTGTAAAAAAACAATGAGATATACATACCTATAGGAATATTATTGACCTTTTAAGAAGAAGAAATTTTCACCTAAGACAATTTGGATGCACCCAGAAGGTATGATCCTAACTGATTCTACATGCTATTTAGAAAATGATCGTCATCACAACTAATTTCAACATTTTAAACTTCCTGGAGTCCATTTTGACATGGCCATGAGTGAAAACTAACAACCATAATATATTAAGGATACTAAAATGCTTTCAATGTACTGTAATGGCTAGCTCTTCTCCCTTCCATGCTTAAGATTCACCTGCCTCAGACAATGGTACTAGTTACTTGCATACAAAGATGTGATTTAAGAGTTTGTCCTCAGTCACAGTAGTTCATTTGCAAATACGTCAACACACTCAATAAATTTGGTATAGCACATTTTATAAACCCAGAGGACAACTGTCTGGACAGTTCATTTGGGCTGTTCTCTAGTAATGGTTATGTCCCTAAGCTTTGCTGACATGCCATGAAAAATCAGATAAGCAGCTGGTTCGGTGAAACCTCTCACTGATGAACTCCCTGAGACTTTTAGTGTGACCAAGCACTTTATCAATAGAGCCCTGTGAAGGGGAATGAATGGCCTGACATGCAAACTTGTCAGAATAAACAGGATGACAGGGGCAGCACGGCACAGTTACACAGAGACGTGTGACAGTGACAGCAGCATTCTCGGCTTTATTTTTCGGCTTTGTAAGGTATAGCTGTGGGCCATCTTTCCATGATGCCTTCACTCCTGGCGGTGGGATCTAATATGTATGAGTTCAAAGAGATGTCATCTGACTTCCAGACCTGAACAACTATCATTGCTCAGAATCTGGAGGGGAAATAAAAATGAGCCACTAAGCCCCAGACATTTAGAATTGTCAGCGATTCTGCTCACTTTTGCTTCAGGAAGTTTGTTTGGTGAGGTGCAAGGCCCAGAAGAAAAGCCCTTTAAGCTTTCGGTGTCAACTGGCGTCTTCAGTCTCCATACTGCCCTGCCTACTCTGTTTTACCCATCAAAACAACACAGTATCCACACTTCAGGCACCACCACGGACTCTGTTCACAGACGCCCCTTTTGCTCTGCTTACTATTTATACATAGGCTTCTTTTTCTTATGAGTGTTAGGCCCATGATTCTCCTTATTTTCAGCTTTTATCTTTCCCTAGTTTTTTTTCTCATTCACTTGTTTATCTTACTCCACTTTATCATCACCCTGTTTTAATAATCTTTCTTTCCAATTAATGAGCCAATTATCTAATTAAACATTTAACAAAGAGCCTTCATATGCATGTACCTGTATTCACATTTATTGAATTAAATTTATATTTCTCCTCTCTCACTATCTAGTTATTAATATACATATATATAACACGATTAATCATGAATATGATATCCTTTAATCCATGGATTTACAGAGAATCTACAAAATGGCAGTCATTGAGGTTAGTAATGGGGATACTGCAGTTGATAAACTTCTTAGGAACCCATAAATTACATTCTTGTGAGGAACTCAGATAAGTACTACACAGATATGCCAGAAGAAAAAGAAATCATCAATGTAATGGGGTGGGAGGAATCCCCCTTGTACTAGCAATAATCATGAAAGAACATTTTGAAGACATAAGTGTTGGTCCAAATGAAATTTCTGGTCTTTCTAATATTTTCAGGAACAGTCTATCAACTGGAGCCGTTAGCTGAAAGAGATCACGACCAGAAAAAAGCTGGATAAGGGGTGAAATTGAATATTTGATCAGAATGTAGAATATGGTGCCCTGGAAAAAGATAATTCTAGGACTTTAAGAAGAGAGTAACCTGTAGTAAGTAGCCATTCCAGCTTTGGTCTGGAAGTTCCAACCCCCATTGAGGCTTTGGTAACTATCACTCAAACAAGGTGGGGCCAAGGAAGGGTTCCTGGACCCTGGATGGTAGAGGTTGACCGAGCAGAGCTCTAGAGAACACCGCTGGACTGCGATACACCTTCCCCAGACCCTGCGACCTACCTATCCCTTCATTTGTAAGTTGCGCCACTAATAAACTTTCCTTTTAACTATGTGGAGTAGCCTTAATAATTTCACCAATAGTAACTCAGAGTCAGACTTGTAGCAAGTGGTTAACATGATATTGTTTTATTATAAATGGTTAATTTTAAATGCTAAACTGGGGCAAAACAGAAGTGTGGTTGCAGTGAGGTCTCTAGGAGGCTACTGAAAAGACAGAGTTGTGTGGGACCTAGGCTGGGGACTTGTCTAATTGCCAAGGATAAAGTCAGGTTCTGGATTGATTTCTTAACTAAGAAGTGACATGTATTTATTACATATTTTATGCAAAGCAAGAAAGAATGAAGAGATAAAGAATTCAAGTTTTAGGTCTATGAAACTAAAAATATGGAATTGGTATCTGATGAATTAATCAAGATTGGGAAGAGATGGCTTAGGATGATGCATCAGGAGGCTGAGTGACATCAAAATAAAAACACCTGTAAGATGTCCTGTATGGAATGCTACAATCAGCCACATACACAAGTTTGGCTCAGAGGATAGTAAGTTTCTCCAGAGCTCTACAGACAAACTCATAATATCTTAGGAAAAATAAGTAAGCGGTTCTCAACAGTCTACAAGTCCTACCACTTGTGCTTGTATAGACACCTTCAAGGAGAGAATCTTTTACCTTCGAGTATGGTTTTTTCACCCTAACATTATGCAATTAAGTATTTGATACTACATGGTCTGTCTACTCCTACTAGATCTATAGGGGCCTCATTATAGATCATTCTTTCTAAAATGTCTAAACATTCCCAAACCATTTACACTGATGACTTCAGAAGCACAATAGTGACAAATTGATTAGAGGAAGGGTGACCTGACATGGAACACCATTTGCATACATTGGTAGAATACTTCACATTTGAGATTAATTGCTAAAGATGCAGCCTGGTATACAGGAAGATGGTATGAAGGAGATGTGGCTTTAGGGGACCTTGGATATGTCTCCAACAATTTATACAAAAATAGTGATAATTTCCTGTGTTTGTGTTAACTTTCTGCAGGCTAGAGATAACATCTCAGGACACTTCAAAAGTAATGTTGTCACTATATCTAAACAACAAGACTGTCAATGGTTGTGTTACATAGACTTATATACTGATGGAGGAAAATGGTTTTAACATCAACCAATATTTCAGAAAAACTTTAAGATTATATTTTGAATCATCTCATTAGCTTATTCTTTGCTCAAGACTAAAGAACACACATCATTTTACTAACTGAATATTAACTTTCAACATTAGCTCATTGGGAAGTAAAGACAAAAAGAACAGTTCTATCTATTATGGAGTTAACATGTTGATGATGAAAAAAAAGCTTTGATGTATGCTCAAGCAAATCCCAATGTATAAACTGTGAGAGATAAATGTCACAAAATGGAACAAGTAAGACATATCCAAAAGTAAAAGGCAATTTAGTGTCCTCTATGCCAGTTTCTAATTCAGAAGAAAACAAATAAAAACATTATCCCAAATAATGTCTAATAGGCAATCATTTTCCTTCCAGTAGCATGAGATGTGATTACCATCTTTTTAACTTATATGAAGACAGATGTGCCTGGTAGCCATAAAATTGCCTGGATGTTTGAAGAATCCATCCACATTATTCAATGATATTACATTTTGTAGTAGGATATTCTGTAGGTTGATTGCATGCTTGGTTATACCATTTGAGTTTATTGGCTCCATATTTACTGCCCTTCAACTCTAAGTATCCTTTTCTCTCCTATTACTGTAACAAGGCAATAGGAAGAATTGATTCATCAGCTACCATCATTCATTTTAAAATGGTGCTCTTTTGGGCTGTATTGACTTATGTTTCCTCTGTTATAAAACGAAATGGTATTATACCCTTGGCTAAATTCACATGCTGGCTAGCATCCCTGAGTAGGACTCTCATATTTAGAATATATTTGAAATAAAAATTCATCCTTTCCAAAATAGTGTGTGCTATAATTATGGTACCTTCTCTCTTCTAAGCATGTGAAAAAGATGTAGACAATTTTCCTGTGGCTGGGCTATTGAATACATGCAATCTGGTGATAATTCCTTGATAGAGAATAATTAGACCCCGAAAAACTCCTAGATGATTTACTGGGTTAAGTATAATTTGAAGATAGTACCAGGAAATCAGTTAGGGAAGAAATTAATAATACTCTTTAGTCTTCTTTAATTTATTCTATTCATGCAAAAGGGTCACATAACACAATATTATAATGCAGGAGATTAAGAGTGACTATTTTGGTGTTGCTAGCTGAATCAGGACCACACATCCTTTCTTTTTCAAATGATCACAAAATAATATGCATTTGTAGGAGCTGAATGGAGTTATTTCAGAGAAGTGAGCTCCACTGTGTGTTAGTTATATTAGCTATTGCTCAAGAAAAAGCTTGAGCTGTGTTTATGAGAATAGCAGATATGGTCAAAATAAATAACTCATTGATCCCCTGCATATCACTAAAGTTCTCTGAGTGAACACTTTGCAAAAGATATATGTAATTCAGATAATGAGATAAGGTGCACATGCTAAATTGAGAGTTTTGTCTCATAGTCTGAAGAAAATACCATAAAACATAAATACCTACATATATATGTATATGCATAACTCATCAAGCTGTACTCTACATTGATAGGTAGAAAATGTTAGAAGTAAAAATGTTTTTTAAATATTAAAATATTTTTCAAATTCCAAGGAATCTGTTAAATATAATACTAATGTAATATATATTGAACAATGTTTTAGAATGGTCCTCTCCTCAAAATTTATCATTTTTTTGCTCATAGAAACCAGATTGAACTCAATCCCCAGGGGAGTCTTTGCCCTGGAGGAGATGGGAATGGGGGGTGGGCTGGGGGGAAGGTGGGGGTGGCGGGAGGGGGGAGAACAAGGGAATCCGTGGCTGATATGTAAAATTAAATTAAACTATAAAATAAAATAAAAATAAAAATTATCATTTTTAATGACAAAACTTTGAAAATATTTTTATGATATTCTTTAAAATGCACAGTCCACTATGATTTGTAGTTGATCTATTACAAAACTGAAGTAATCAAAACATAATGGGAGTGGCATAAAATACAGACCAGCACACTAATCGGGCAGAACTGAAGACAGACATATACATTCACACTTTCCCAATCAATTGATTTTCAATAAATTTGCTGAGAATGTACACTGGACCAAAGGCTCTTTACATTGACACTTCTGATAAAATGTGGTAGCCAATGCAGAAGAATAAACCCAGGTTCCCTCTGTTTGAACAATTGCAAAAGTTAACTCAGAAGAATTAAACAGTTCAGTAAAAGGCCTGACACTGTGAAGTGACTTGTGAAGTACTTAGAGAATCTCTTACTGGAGACTGCAGTGAATGCAGACTCACTGGGAAGACACCCATCCCTGCCCCATTAAGGGGTTTTAGTCTTTGCGACTCAATTTAGAACACACTTTATCTAAAGACATTTTCTCAAGCTACTCATTTTCCTTTTATCTTTTGTTATATTATATATATAATATATTATATAAAATATAACAAAATTTAATATTTATTTATTAATTTATTAATATATAATATATAAATATATATTAAAATTTGTTGCCCTATCAGAAATGAACATCTTTATGCTACAAAGACACTTTCTCATTCATATTTTCCTAATAGTGTCTAGCACAGTGTTCACACAAAACACAAGTGAGGAAAATGTACATCTGGGTTATTGAGGTAAACTTCCATTCTTTTACTTCAAATTGTACTGAGATTAATCGTAAAGACTGAACTGCAAAATGTCGCTCGGGATCTAGGGAGATGGTTTTATATTTAAAGCTCTTCCAACAAAAGTAAGAGAGCCAGTGGATAGATTCCAATCACCATGGAAATGCCAGGTGGGTGGGAAGGCCACCTATATTTCTGACTTCAGAAGGTGGAGACAGGACACCCCTGGAGCAAGCTGGCTAGTAAAACTGGCCTTATTGGTGAGCTGAATTTGACTGTGAAATCCCCCCTCAAACACTGAAGTGAAGAGTAATAACTCCAGACATAAACCTCAGATCTCCACACACATACATATACCTGTACATGCACATATGTTCAAATAAACATGCAAACATGCATACGCAAACGTTTATACCTTAAACACACTAATACATAAAAATTCACTCATCTCACAGTTTTTTTTGTAAAATTTTAGTAATAAGTCTACTAAATTTTGATGCACATATTTAAAATATATTTATAGCTAGTTTTCATTAACTGCTGAGTGCTTCTTTAAAGGTACAACCTAACTGTAGATTTAGGTATTCTTCTTCCATTGTATACTTAATATAATTCTCACTTTGAAATATTGACAATTGTTGGATTGTGATATGTCTCAGCCAATAAGGATGTTTGCTTACAATCTGTGTGTCCCTAAACTGCAAAAAATAGAAAATGCAACAAAAAGCCGTATTAACCTTTATATAAATGATCTGATTCATTTTCCCCTTTCTTTTAAAGATATGAATTATATCTCTGAAGGAGAGAAATATGTATTTGTGATTTCAGATGCTTTCATTCCCTTAATTCAAGATATGAAATTACACAAAAATATGACTACAAATGTATGTCATGGGAGTTAGACCAATACAGTTTTTTCAATAAAATAAATCTTTTTTCAGTGTTTGCAAAACTTTTTTAGAGGCCAACAATGTCTTTTTAACCATGTGCATGGAGAATAGAAGCAAACGCTGATTTTGTACTCTGATACTTTTACACGTTCCATTAAATTTTATTTCTATCTTCTGAAAAATGTATGGCTTAGCAATTTTCATTTTCTACTTATGTCTTTTAACCTTCTCTTTGCTTGTGAACAATCACTATAGCATTTTCAACATATAAAGTTGTAATGATAGAGGCATATCCAATCATTTGTGACTATATTTTAATTGATTATATCTCTACTTGTCATTTATTATCTACATATCTATCTGTATATGTACCTATCTGTCATCTATGCATCTATCTATTTACCTATTTATCATCTATCTATCTATCTATCTATCTATCTATCTATCTATCTATCTTTCTTTCTTTCTATCTATCATCTATCTATCTATCTATCTATCTATCTATCTAACTAACTAATCTATCATGTCTTTACGAGCAAAAGACATCAGCAGTTAGAAGAGGCATGCTGTTGAAAACAGGGGATAAGAAGGTTGCTTATTCACCTTCCTTTCTTAGGAATCTGACAAAACCAATAAATGAAGCAGATGTTAATATCTGGGATCCTCTAATTACTTGCAGGATCATGCAAAAATGCACATTACAATTCTAATTTTGATTAGCTTGCATTCAATAATTATTGTTTTGTAGCTCTTTTCTCTAGATTGAAGCATTTCCTTCTGATGGGAGAATCCTTTAGACTCAGAAAATACATGTGCTTTCAAGGCTCAGAAGTAAACTAGTCTCATAGGATCAGGAATCTCCTAAAACATAAAATTTTTCACAAAGCTCTTCCTCAAGAACACTGCTGATATAACAGTAAGAATCATGTGTGTGTGTGTGTGTGTGTGTGTGTGTGTGTGTGTGTGTGTGTGAGAGAGAGAGAGAGAGAGAGAGAGAGAGAGAGAGAGAGAGAGAGAGAGAGAGAGAGAGAGAGAGTTCTGATCAAGATCACTTCTGTACAGCAGTAATGATTGCAAAGCAGGCAGGGCTCTGACTAGCCATGATACCTGCAGTCCTGCAGGGGGCTCCAGGTTGCACTTTTCATGAGTCATCAATCACCTAGGGAAGGGTTTTTGGTAAGGTGGTTACTGTATCTTCCATGCTTCCACAAGCAGACTTTTTAAGAATTGCAATGGACTCATTGGTCCCCTTTGCTAGACTTGTATGTAATCATTTCTTTTGTCTGTCATAGATGCCCTGTCTGAGAAAGAATAAACATTTGTTCACATCTGTCTATGAGCAGTCATTTAATAAATATAGAGAGCCAAGATCAATTGAAAATATAGAATACTGAAGAAAGTAGAATGAAAGTCATAATAAAAACAAACTTTTAAGGTAACTTAAAAATTTTATGAAACATAATTTCAAGTGAACAATTGAGTAGAGTAAGGTTAAATAATTATTAAAATATTTAATTTTGATTACAAAATTGCATTAATTCTCACAAAATAGATATAAACATGAGAAGATGAAAATGGAAAAAAATAGAGAATAAAAGATTATTATAGGAAGATACAAAGGCAATTGAAATTTCAGAAGAGAAACAATAAGTAATAGAAAATAACTAAAAAATATTTTAATGCCTTTTGAATTGAAAGTCATGAATTTCCTGTTTATAGTGTCCTCAATAAACATAGATAGGAACATGGCTGTGGAAATTTTGTATCCCTTTATATTGAAGATTATGCTAAATAAATATTTTAGAAGTTTTTAGCACAAAACAGACAGAATAGTTAATGTGCTAAGGGAAAGCCAAAATGAAGTCACCATTAAACTTTTTAGCAGCAACTAACTCTGCACATCATAAACAAAGGAGAAATTATGCAAACATTGAAAGTGAAAATTATTTCAAAGAAATTATCTACCCAACTGAACAGCAGTTTTGAGAGCTTTATAATATTAATGATTTTCAACAATTATTCTATATAAACATACTCACAAAACCTTTTTGCAAGCTTCATAAAAGGACAATGCAAATACTAAAGATGGGAGAGAAAGAAAAGAAAAGGTACTGAAAGGGTGCAGAGCATAGCATTATTGAGTATGATCTGTCAGCAGGATGATCTGCAATGGGCTTTGACACAAATGATAAGAATTTGTACAGTACATGCCTCTGACATCCTCATGTTCTTCTTACAGTCCTCTCAACAGAGAAACCAAGATTTTTGTTACTATCCAGAAAGCTGTACTAACTGTCCATGAGGTGAATTCTTCTCCACTCAAATCCAATAGCCAACCGTCCCTCTTTGAAACACTTCCATCTCGAATGATTTCCATCTATCATTGTAATATAGGACTTCATTTTCAGTACATAGCACTATGTTCAACTGAACAGAAATGAAACAAGACCAAATATTTTTCACTTTAATGTATCCTAAGAACAGTGTTATGAGCAGTTTATGGGGGAAATGCTGCTCATGTATGACCTGATTAGGCCAAACCAGTATCAATTTTCCAATCTCTATTATGAGGTAGATCACAACCATTCTTTGAAGATGGTGATTATAAAAATGTCCAGATAATGAAGAGCAACTGATATCAGAGAAATGTAATATTAAAGTTTTCACTTCCAACTCCACCGGCACCTCAGCAATGCTTTCCTTGTTGTCTTAGTTAGGGTTTCTATTGCTGTGAAGAAACACCATGATCACAGCAACTCATATAAAGGAAACATTTAATTGGGGTGGCTAGCTTACAGTTTCAGAAGTTCAGTCCATTATTATCATGATAGGGAGCATGGCAGCCTGCAGGAGGCAGATGTAGTGCTTGAGTAGCTGAGAGTCCTGCATCTTTCAGGCAACAGGAAGTCGATTGACACACTGGGTGGTATCCTGAGCATAGGAAAACTCAAATCTTGTCCCCACAGTGATACACTTGCTCCAACAAGGCCATACTCACTTCAACAAAGCCACACTTCCTAATAGTGCCATTCACTGTGAGATTATGGGGCCAATTACATTCAAACTACAACACACATAGTTATTAGGCTTGTTTTTGTTATTGATGGGATGCTTTTGCTACATGTATTTAGGAAATATGCTGTCATTTTATTGACACAGATACCGTGATATGTGATGCATGTCTTATTCCGTTGAGTGAGGAATGAGCTACCTGTATGTCACTGGATAAAAAGGCACAGCAGAGTTCCAAGTGAGGTATTCCTAGATCCAACAGATGTGGTGGTATTCTAATTGTACTGAAATGTGATTTTGATTGTATGTTAATAAATAAAGTTGCCTGGGGGTCAGAGCTATTAGAGCCATAGACAGAGTGTGGCGGTGGTGGCACATGCCTTTAATCCCATAGATCTCTGTGTGTTCAGATACATCCATCCTTGGAGACATATGCCTTTAAGACCTAGGGGGCTGTACATTCAGACAGTGACGAGGCAGTCACGTGTTTGGGTTTACAACCAATGAGAAGGCAGAACAATAATACTATAAAAAAGACGTACAGACAGGAAGTAGCCCTCTTTCGGGAAGCTGGGACACCACAGGCGGAAGGGTGAGATTTTAGCTCTGAGCTCTGACCTCTCGGCTTTCTCTTTTACATTGTTTCTGTGTTTCTTATTTAATAAGATGGTTGGTTACATCAACAAACAGACAATAGTTGCCAAAAGTTATGTGATAGTTAACTGCTGAAGTATGTATCAGGGGTAAAAATGTATTCTGTGCGCTGGGGAGTGTTTCCTAATATATGTCAGATTGCCTAACTCTCATGCATTGTACTGACACTGCAAATACCTTAATTTCAAAAGTTTATTTTCACCTAGGATTTTGAGCATATGCATCTTTCCATGACTTGTGAGAAATGTAGCATGTATTCTTAGTATATCACATGATACCAGAGACAATTGACATGTTTTACAAATATTAAGATAATATGAGCCCATTTGAATTATACTTTTGTTTCAAACAAGTTGTACTAAATCACTACACACATACACATATACATTATTTATATATTTACAAATTTTATTATATATATATATGTATATATATATATATATATATAATTTATTGATGTGGGAAAATGTTTTAGAGTACTATCTCAAATGAACTTGGCTCCATTTTTAGTCAATAATATCCAAACTTTATAGACAAAATATTCAAAATTACTAACATGTACTACCGTTCTATATTAAGGCAAACTTTATTTATCTCAATAAAGACTGAACACAATGTGGATCAGACCAGTAATCACATATCTGATGACACTAACTAGCAAATTATTCTGATAAATCTATCATTCTATACTGCAACTTAATTTATGAATCTTTTAAGTTTATATTCATCTACAGTACATCTTGAAGTTTCTGTTTTGTCCTTTCTAAAATATTCTCCATAATTTAAATGATCAAAGAGTAAATCAAGGTGAAAAGTTAGGAAGATATGTCAAAATTCTCTTCATGGCTTTGGAGCCAACTGTGAAAGTGATCTGGATCTTGTCCTTGTATCTCTATAATCCTCTATAACCCTGCAGCAATAGATATTTGGACTACCTGGGTGACATATCTCAGAGCCTCATCAATCCCCATAGAAGACATTCTTCACTTCTTTTTTTCTTTTTCTTTTTCTTTTTTTCTTTTTCTCTTGTTTGCTTTTTGAGACAGGGTTTCTCTGTGTAGCTTTGAGCCTTTCCTGGATCTCTCTCTGTAGTCCAGGCTGGCCTTGAACTCACAGAGATCCGCCTGCCTCTGCCTCCCGAGTGCTGGGATTAAAGGTGTGAGCCACCACCGCCCAGCTTTTTTCTTTCTTTCTTTCTTTCTTTCTTTCTTTCTTTCTTTCTTTCTTTCTTTCTTTCTTTCTTTCTTTCTTTCTTTCTTTCTTTCTTTCTTTCTTTTGACATTCTTCACTTCTATCACCATCCACTGTGGTAATATTTCATTTGTGCTGAAATGTGATATTTTATTTGTATGTTAATAAATAAAGTTGCCTGGAGATCAGAGATCAAATTGCCATAAATAGAAGTCAGGCAGTGCGAGCCCGTACCCTTAATCTGATTACATGGCAGGCAGAGTCTCTGTGTGGTCAAGGACACAGCCATGTGTGGTAACACGAGCCTTTAATCCCAGTATCAACCATAGAGACCTGGAGGTCTGTATAGACAGGCAGTGATGAGGAAGTCATGTGGCTGAGCTCAGAGCCAATCAAAAGGCAGAACAGGAAGGCAATAAAAGCACAGGTCAGATGGGAAGAAACTCTTTGTGGAAGCTACTGCTGGTGGTAAACTAAGGCTAGTCATGGCTATTGCTCTGATCTCTTTGGCTACTACCTCTGTATTTGGCTCTGTGTTTCGTATTTAATAAGACTATTTAGAAATTCATCTACAGTCTATGTGATACATAATAGATGATAGATGGTCAGCTATGCATATATAAACAGATAAATATATAATATATATACATACATAATAGATGAGTCATCAATATATTTATGATTAGTGAACATGATAAATAAGCAGATTTATAAGTAGATAATATATAACAAAACCTAAATGAGTGGATAAATGCGTGATTGATATATATGATAGGTAAAGATATAAACAAGGTAAATATATGATAGATATATCATACAAACATATATACATACATGATATATATTCATATATAATATACATGAATGGAAGATAAATTACTAATATAGACATGCTAGAGATGGCAAAGAGATGATAGGATGATAAATTGCCAGGAAGAAAGAAGTATGGTTGATATATATACATATATATACATATATATATATATACATATCATTTATATATACAAATTGTATTATATATATATATAATTTATTGATTTGGGCAAAGGATTCAGAGTACTTTCTCAAATGAATTTGGGTCCATCTTCAGTCAATAAGATGGAAATTTATTTAGATCTCAAAACTCAAGAATGCATTACAAATTTCCATTTTGACATCTAATATCAAACATCAGTTCATCCTTTCAGTTATACAAGGTAAGGTTATCTCTGTTTACCCATGTTTCTTGCCCTACAGTCACATTGTTCTATTAGTCAACACTATTCAAATATGTCAATAAATGTTCTCCAATAACCTTCCAATCTTGAAGTGACTTATAGAAATTTTTGTCACATTTTCTGTCAGTGTTAGATGCTGGCACATGACCTTTAACATGCTGAAATTGTTAACTGTATTGGCATTGAGACCAGTTGTATAACAGTGGCTCCTACAATAAACTATTTCTTGCAAAAGATAGTCACCTCTGAGGTATGCACGGTCATCTATCATTACATATTGCTCATCTCACAAGAGCCCTTAAGGTCTTCTTGGAGAATATTGTCTGATGCAGTCTCCCATCGTAAATACACTCTTGACATGTCCACTTGTGATGCCCCTATGGCCTCTTCTTGGCAAGGAAATAAAATAGCTATGATTCACTTAAAAAAAAAAAAACTTGACATGTCTATGGATTAAAGAACCAGATCAGCAGTTGGACTGATTCCAGGAGTTCAAAATATTCAGTCCTGAACATTCTCATATCCATTAGTTTCAAATCGACCTCCTCGCAACACAATTAAGATGTATTCACATTTATGATTTGATGGCAAAATATATTTAGTACTTTTGTCCTTACATTGGTTAAAGAAATCAAAACTATTCTTTTCCATAATTCAAGCTGTGGTTTAACACCAATTTTGTGCTACTGTCTGGTCTCAGTAATGTATTAAGAACAATTGTTCAGATATTACATTGAATCAGAGCCAACTGGACAACTTAGTTTAATATAGATGACCGGGCTCCATCCTGTAAACGTAGTGTGTACCTTTGTATTTATTTTTGCATTTATCAGAATTTTTTATTATTTTATAGATTTTAATGTATTACAGATTAACTTGTTTTCCTGCATATACTTTATTATCAAAAATGAATTGTTACTAAGCTGGGTGTGGTGGTGCATGCCTTTAATCTCAGAATTCTGAGGGCAGAGGCAGGAGAATCTCTGTGTGTCAAAGAGAAGCCTGGTCTACATAGTGAGTTCCAGAACAGCCAGGTCTACATTAAGAGACACTGTCTCTATGAACAAACAAGCAACAAAAAGCAATAACAAAAATTATTTGTTACTAATCTTTCTGTTTATATTATGTTTCACCAAAGTCTGGCTTTAATTAGTTGTCATTTAAATTAAATTAGCTGATTAGTTGATGAAATCTGTAGGAATTTATGCATTTTTGTATTTTGTTGGCAAACAGTGTCAAACCCATTTCTTCTTGCTTTAGTGACTTCTATTTCTTTTCTGTCCCACGTTTTAGTAGAGAGTGACTAGACAATGGAGAATAGAAGTATCAGGAGTGGCTAGCCTAACCTCATTCTAGACCTCAAAAGAAAGGCTTTCATTTGACATCTTTGAATACAACAGGAGCTGTTGGTTTCTCAGACATGGCCTTTATCTTGCTGAAGAGAAAATACAGAGAAATGGCCAATTATATGTAAGGACTGCTTAGCATTGTTAATTAAGGAATTCAAATTGAACCTTTAGTGGAATACTATATTACCCTTCCTAGAATAGCTATTATCAAGATAGACTGACAGGTAGAGAGGCAGATATATATCTGATATATATGATAGATAGATAGATAGATAGATAGATAGATAGATAGATAGATAGATATAGATAGATAGACAGATAGATATACTCAAGGAGCTGGAGAAAAGTTACCCTTGAACACACTGTCAATGATCAGAGGTAAAAGGAAATCTTGAAAACATACAAAAATGAAATGGAATATTACCCAAAAGATGTGAAAAGATTTTGTTGAAGAGATATCTGAATCCACATATTCATTGTTATGATTTTCATAATAGCTTTGGTTTAGAATTAACCTAAGTGTCCATTAGAAGATAATAAATATGTTGCATATATACACAACAAAATAAGATTCTAAGACTATACAACCCAATATAAGAGAATTTTGTTGTATTTGATAACATGAATGAAAGACTGGAGATTATGTTCCATGAAATGGGCCAGGTACAAAAACCCAAATGCTATGGGTCTCATTTACATGAGAAATCTAAAGCAATTTAACCCACAGAAGCAGAATAAATGGAAAGTAAGAACTCAGAAGCAGAGAATGGTGATCTGAAGCACAAAGGTCAAGATCTTAGACAAGAGGAACTTGTCAACCATTTTTTAGTTATTGTTCAGCAAGATAAATATAGTCAATAACAAAGTAAGGTCTGTAATGAATGGTTGACATTAAATTTCAAATATGCTTGCCACAAAAGTATATTAAGCATTCAAGGTGATGGATTTGTTAACTGCCTAGGTTTAATTAATCCACATTCTTTTATAAATCATAATGAATGATGATTCATTACATCACATAAATTTAGACAAATATAAATTGTCAATTTGCAAGAAAATAGGTGGTAATGAGCACAGAACAATGGTGGGAAATTGTCCAAAATCAAGGAAGATGTTAGTGTAGAATCCCATAGCATACAACAGTGAATATATACTGTGACTTCTAGATAAAGATAGAAAATATTGATGTCAAATCATAAAGGAGAGTTTAGAGCCAAACAAAAGTATGAGACAATGTTGAATCTCTTTAAAATTCTGTGAAATAGGAATCTCAGTCAAATGTAATGTTAAACTAAAGCACTTAGGCTTAAATTAAAAAAAAAATATTTCCTAGGCTTCCTTTCTCTGAGAGAAAAGGAAAATTGGCTATATTTTGAGTGAAATTAGAGGGAAATGGCACAGAGGAAGAGGAGCCATAACTTAAGCTAGAGGTATTTAGTTTCCAGCACTACCACAAAGTACTAGTTTACTCTTCTAATTTTTAATATACTTACAGCAGATATTTTGAGAGTCTTTGATGCTTTGACAAACATTTTTAAATGTCATAGATCAATTATCATTTTCATGTTAGTTATTAAACTACTTTACTTCTCTGTTGCTATGAGAAAGCATTGACCAGAACTGAGTTGAGGAGGTAAGGGTTTATTTCAGCTGACATTTTTACTCCATTGTTGAAGGAACTCAAGGCAGGAACCAAAGCAGAACAGGGACTGTAGAGGAACTCTTGCCTACTGACTTGCTCTCTAGCTCACCTTTTCTACACAGACCCAACTCCTCAAGAATGACCAACAGTGGGTTGAGTCCTCCTACATCAATTATCAATTAAGAAAATGCCCCCCCACACATGCCCACGGGACATTCTGGTGAAGAAAATTCATTAATTGGGGTTGCCTCTTCCAAAGCATATCAAATTAACACCTGTTGTTAACTAGGGCAGTTATTAACATGGCTTTATATGGTTTCCTTTTGTGCCCTCATTTATTTTGTTAAATATTTTTATTTATTTTTGAAAAATCTCAAACATTTGTACAATATATTTTGATCTTATCATGTCCACAATACTTCTTTCCTACTCTCTCTGGAACCATCAACCTGACTCGCTTTAGACTCCATGTCTTATTGTTATTAGCAACAATGCTATTACCATACTTTCCCCAATGAGTTTAGACCATGTATATTTCTCTGGTTGTGAGACACTGCCCGTTCAGTGGGTCAGTACTGCTGAGCACTCTGAAACATCCCATTTTTGGAAATTAATCCTTATTAAAAGTTTGGAATCATTACAGAAAAGTAGTAAAGGGCTATTGTTCCTGGTAAAAATCTTTGCTATTTTAGGTGATGCTAAAATTTGTAACATGCATACAATTAATAAATACCTAAAAGTGCAAAAACATACTTTAGAAAGTTTAATAAAAAATTTAATATAATATACTCATTGGACAACAGAAGAGATGGGGTTTTCTGTAAGTGATACTTTTAAAATGAGGTGATGAGTGCTCTAGCTAAGAGCCATGTCATACATTGTATTTTAGGCCTGTGATCTTATACTGGAGTTCATTTCATAGTAGTTATAAAAACCAAAATAAACAATATTTATTAAATAACATATAAACAACATGTGTCCTATCCCATGTAGTCCTCTAAGGCACTCTGAGAGGTGGTTAGTCCTATTGTGATTATTATCTAGAAGCTAGTAATCGATGGTTAAATTTCCTTAAAAATCAAAGAGCAATTCTTAGGTAGAGACATAAATCTAAAACTATGAAATCTAACATTTGGAATTTGGGTGATATATGTAGAGATCATGATTTCAAGCCATTTCTGAAAAACACAGTGACAGCTGAATGGAAATTATTGTGTACAATAGTAGCAACCGTAGATAAATAAAGACAAGTGCATCTGTAACTGAGTCCACATACCCTTCTAAAGTATGTAGACTTTTTCACACTTCACTTCACTTCTGAAACCTGAGTGTTCCTGGGGAGCTTACCATCTTTTTCTAACAAGATGATAATGTATAAGCTGAAATAAATAATCTGTCAATATATCATGTATATGTATTTATTTATATTATTTATATATAATAAATGTAAATGATATAATGATAGATTATTTTGAAGAGGTTATCTAATTTTATTTGCCATGGTTCTCAGTTTATTTTAGAGTCAAATAATGAGAAAGCACAGTCTGAAGGCAGAAACTTGGATGAATCTTAATGAAAGTAAAATTAGTTCTCTTTACTTCTACTTTAGAGCAATTTATGACAATGATGCAGCACCAGTGTTTCACATGAAAAAAAAAAAGTCTTTAGATTTGTGTTTCCTAACTTAGAATCACATTAAACCTTGATGCCTTATCCCAACAGGACATATCTACAATCCAACCCAATACCCAAGTCTCCGGGGAAGTTGTGTGGAAGAGACTGTAAGAGCCAGAGGGTCAGACACTGGCTGTGAAATAGTGTCTTCTGGACAGGACAGGAAAACCAAACCCATGAAACCTCAATAACATGGTTATATATAGACCTGTATAATAACTCTAGCAGTTGACATGCCAGTTTGGTGGGGGAAATTTCACAAGGCTCCACCTCTAGGGCAACCAATGGCTGCTGAGAGAGGGAAGATAATTTTCTCCAAGTGGTATGAATGATATGATATGTTGTGGTATAATACAATATAGTATATGCACACATATGTAAATATATGTGTGAAACAGTAAGAATTAAAGAAGAGTCCGTTATTTTAGAGAGAGTGGCAAAACATGAGAAATGCTGAAGACAGGAGAAGGAGGGTAGAAATGGTAGAAATATTTTAGCCATGCACGAAATTCTCAAAAAATTCTAAGTTAAAAATAACTGAGGAGCTGATGCTCTGCACAGGCTATGAGGTCACCTAAAACTAGAGGATTAGGAACAATTGCATGGGAAAGGAGGGTGACTATGAGGTTCTCTCTTCAATGCCTGGGACTTTAAAGTTTGTATTTATATTTTATCAAACAAAATTTTGCCCCATTTTGGAAAGCAATCTAAGACTTTCCTTCACTAGCCATTAAACAGCTTTACCAGGAAGTGTAGTGCACACATTCAATTCCAGTGCTCAAGAGGCAGGGGCTGGTGGATCTCTGTGAGTGCAAGGGTAGCCTGGTCTGTATAGTGAGTTCCAGGCTAGCCAGTGATACACAGTGAGACCCTGTCTCAAAAAATAAAGTTTCATAGTGTGCCCTGTGTCAAAAATAATTAAATAGCTTTATTGACCTGATATATAATAAGCCATACTTCCTTGGTATATACAATGTGAATGGTTTGGACAATATATCAGAGACCCACCGCAGTTGAGGTGACAAGCACAGCCCTCATCTCCCAAAGTTCTGTCATTGCTTCTCTGGTTTCCTTGTTAGTTGGATTTGCTTATTTCACAATAAGAACAATTACTGTGAAGTATGCCTTCTTTTTTTTCTTTCTTTTTTCCTTCCATCCTTCCCCCTCCCTCCATCTCTCCCTCTCTCCCTTCCTTCTTTCCTTCCTTTTTGTTTTATTTATTTATTTTTTTTTCAAGATGAGTTTGGCCTCAAATTCTGAGATCCTCCTGTTTCTGTCTCTCGAGTGATGGAATTAAAGGTGTGAGTCACCTTCTCCGAGGTCTGTCTTCTTAATAATGTTTTACAGTTACACTATGGTGTTGTGAGCTGAAGGGTTCTATACAAGCATTTCAATGTCCAATGTGGACACATTTTCCATCATTATGACTTGGGGTGATGGGTTACAAATCTGAGAATTGTGTGAAACAAATTTGAAGATGATGTTTCCTAAATCTCAAAAGTACTTCTTCCTAAAATATTTTAAGAAGCTTTTATCTGACCTGTGGAAACATTGATGCCAATGAATGTATCACTCAAAAACTTACTTTGGAATGTAAAGATGAACTTTGACAAACACATCATAATCAATTAATAATGAGAATTTTTGTAGTTCTACCAAGGCAATTAAATTCAAGGAAGTTAATTAGCATGCATAATGAATTCTGCATGTTCATTTCCAAATAGCATTATTATGTTTAGTTAATAAGAAATAATTACTTCTTAATCTTTGCTATAAAGAACTTCTGGAATTGTGTGCAATGGGACTATTATATTTGTATTTACAATATTAGCTGAATATGATGATCTACATTTATAATCCCATTTGGTGGGAGACTGAGGCCGGAAGAGTATACATTCCATATCAAGCAAGGCAATTTGGGTAGAAATTTAGGGTTTATTTTTTAAGTAGATCTGGTGGTATAGTTCAGTGGTAGAATGCTAGGCTGGCACACATGAAAGCTTGATCCAATTACCATGACCCATATAAAGAAAAGAAGCTGTATCTATCAATTTCATAGCTTATTCAGTAAATCAGGAAATCATTCAGAAGTTCCAGTTAATTATTACTTCCTATATAAATGTTTTATTATTATTTGTATTTAAGATCATGGATGCTTTAATATACAAAAATACATAATTTTGTATAAATGTATTTTAATTTTAGGGTAAATAAGGAACATTTCATCAATGGGAAGATGGACCTTCCATTTCCTAATCATATAAACTATTTTAAAGAGTTTTGATTGCCTATATTTCTCATAATAGGACAGGTCATAAAATAAATGATTTAAAGTTGTATTAAAACGACACAGACATATTCAGAAGACATTTTGATTGAGTAGCAACTATGTAAAGTATTTAGTATCAAGACATGGGTGATGTGTAAAGAATTTCTACTCTCTAGGAGCATATTAGTTTCAGATTAAGATTTAAATACTAAATTTTAAAAGCTGGTGTTTTAACTCAGTTCCAAGATTTCTGGTTAATTGTCTAAAATATATATTTTAAAATAACTGCTATTCATTCTTTGATTTCATGTATGCATACAGTGTATCTCTATCAAAACCCTTCCCAATTATCCACTCCCAGTTTCCCAAGGCATCCTCAAACCTCATACCTTCACAAGCATATATCTTAGTTGAATTCAGATGTAATCAAGCTTAAACATTGACAACCAAGATCAAACATCATAATATACCTGAAAAAAAAAAAAGAAAAAGTATTTAGGATTAGGTAGATATTTCTGTGTGTAAAACCACTTGTATAAACCTGACAACATGAATTCAGATCCCCAAATCCTGCAAATCCTGTCTGAAACTATGGTCTGAATATCACAGTATCTATAATCTCAGGACATCTATGGGAAAGGGTAGCAGATACAGGGGAATCTTCAGAAACTCAGAAACCAGGCAGCCTGGTTCATGCTTAGGTAAAAAGAACTTTCCCAAACAATGTGGAGAGACAGGGACCTACAGCTGAAGGTTTTTTCCTGACCTCCACAGGTACATCATGTTATACTCATACACATTAACATAAATACACACACAGACATCATACACATATATGCACAAATAAGATATTATACCATAGTTCTATAGTAACTTTTCTATGTTCAGCTATGTTTAAACATGCAAATACTGTGAGTTCTAGTTGCATAAATACAAAGAAAGGTCTTATTTTAGGAGCAGTAGGTTGAAGGACATACCCTAGTTGTCTAGTGGACCCTGAGTTATAGGAATGTATATATATACCCTGATTGACATACAATCTGGAAACCAATTAATAGCTAAAGTGTTTCTGGATATCTGCATATACACTGATAAGTATTTCTGTAAATAATAGGCACACGTATGCATAGGCACGCACAAATATATGTACTAATCTCTATATAACACATTTATATTAGAAAACAGAGTTCTAATAAAAATATCCTTAAGCTAATAAATAGTCTTTTAATCACAGATTTGTACAAATTAATATATCCATGACTTTTCTTTTGAAAAGTGATCTAAATTTTAGTGAGAAAACCTGTAATAACATTACCTCCTGTAATGTTAACTTCTTGTGCTACCTAGACAGTCTTAGTCGTGTGGCTCACAGATAACACCAATAACAAAGACATAATGAGTTTTAAAAGCTAAACAGAGACTGCTGAGTGTTTTCACATGAAAACCAGCAATCAGATGTAAGATGTTCATTTTAAATGACAAATGCCTATCATAGATATGGGTATTTGAACACTTGGTTCTCAGTTGGTGGCACTGTTTGGGAAGGTTATGACTCTTAGGTGGAGCCATGATGGAGGATGTACATCACTGTGGGTGAACTTTGAATGTCTATAGCCTTACCCTACTTCCTGTTCACTCTCTCTGCTTCCTGTGTGTGGCTGAAATGTGATCTTCATGACAGCCTTTGCACCCCACCTTCCCCTCCATTACAGACTCTAGCCCTCTGACTCCAGAAGATAGAACAAACTTTTGGTCCTGTCACTTTATCGAAGCAATAGAAAGTAATTAACACACATGACTTCATTTGAACACCCACTACTATGTTTAAAATCTAGAGAGATGGCTCAGCAGGAAGAGATACTTTATTACCCAACTTGATGACATGAGTTTGACTCCTAGGACCAACATGGCAGAAGTACAAAATGGACTCCCACAGTTTGTCCTCAGACTTATACATGTATATGGCACATGTGACCACATGCACATACACACGTATACACATAACATACAATTAAAAAAATGAATGACACTTGACAACTATAGTACTTAAGATATGATAACTTTAATGAGCATTGTAACCAACTTTTTTTTTTCACCCCGAACTAGGTGTTACAGTTCCATTTTCAAATTAAATCCCCACAGTTTCACTATGAATGTGTCATACTAATTATCACCAGTTTGCAAAAGAGTGGAGAGAGGTACAGAAAGATTAAGGCACTTGCACAAAGTTTCATAATTAAGATGTGTGAAAGCCATGGATCAGTGCCCAGGCAGTCTCTTTCAGGGCCCTTGGTTAATATTTCATATTTATGTACAATACATGTAAATACATCATTATATACAGATATATTTGGGGCAATGCTTTTAACTATGGATATTTGTAAATATTTGTGCCTACCTAAGTAATGAAAATATTTGTAAATAGCAAAGGATTTTCAGTTCAAATTTTACAGAAGATGGAAGATATGAACCAGCATTAGTTAGCCAATAACCTGTGGAGGGAAAGAGGCATTTTACTGCCAGAATGGATTTACAAAGACATCTGCTCATGAGAGTGGCTGTCATTACTTTTAACCCTGCATTATGTAGTCACAATATAGTGTTAGTTATAAAGACAAACCAAAATTTTATGATGGGGGAAAATGTATGTTTCAAAATTTCAAACCTTCAGAAAAAAAACCTCACCATCCAATCAATAAGTGGCAGTAATTTAGAGGGTTCTGGATATCCCTGTCTAATATTTGTTTCCTTCCTGGAGGAAATACCACAAAAATGACATTACCTTGATATTGAAGCACAGTGGAGTTCATATTCTGGTGGAAGTTTGTCTTTTATCCACACTAATTACCTAGATAAGGTAAAGTTAATTGGTATCTACATAAAAAACTGAAGATGGTATTTTCAGGTTTTGCACATTTGTACTAAGTTATGTGTCTATTGAGTTCTTTGTAATATTTTAAAGGAGTGGTCACTTATATATTGATGTATTAGCTCAACAGCAAAGCCTTAAAGTTACATAACAGATGCATTTTTAATTATCTTTTTTAAGAAGGCAATTCAAACCCAGTTACATTGGAAAACATCTATCACCCCAGCCCCTGGCAGACTGAGGGATTGTGGCAAATTTGAGGCTGACCTAGGCTACATAGTGAGTACCAGACTAGCTAAATATGTGTAGTAAGACCCCATTTAAAAAAATGCATATACAATTCAATACTATCATCATAATGACCTTAATTGTCATCATTATGAAAATGTCTATACATATAAATTTAGACGTGAATTTATTATTAATACATCATTAACACTTATTAAGCATGCAAATAAGGACTCACATTTTCAAAAGTAGGAATCAGAATAAATGAATAGAAATTCTGATTTCAGGGGTTTTTTTTGTTGTTGTTGTTATTTTTTATATATTGTGGTCATCTTTTTTTCTATTAACCTCTGTGCCTGAAGACCATCTGTAGTACAAATAGAATTGTGGCAATCTCTGTGTTAGAGAAGATTAATAGGAAAACATTTGTCAAGCATTTGAAAAACTGTATCCAACATGTAATAGGCGCTTAGTGGGTATGCTGCTTTCTTTCTTTTCTATGTATGTATTTGTTAACTTTGGCTACTTTGATAAAATGTTATGACTAGGCATAACTTATGGAAGAAAGAAGACGTTTTGGCTTATGGCTCCAGAGAGACCTGCATGCAACTATAGATGGAAAATCTCTTCAGGCAGTGGCCAGAGTGGCAGAAGCAGGAAGCTGAGAGATCATGTTTTCACTGGAAGCCACAGAGCAACTGGGAAGTGAAGTGAGGCAAAGCTGTAACCGTCAAAACATAACCTCAGCCACACACTGCCTCCAGTAAGGCTCTACCACCTAAGTATCCCAAGCTGTCCCCAACTTGTGCTGTCAACTGGGAGCCAAGTGTTCAAATATCAGAAGGGCAATTCTCATTCAAACCATTGTACCTTACTAAATTCAGTACAAAAGTGTATTAAGCAAGATGCCATTACCAATTTTTATAAATCTCCATTTAATAGGACTAATTTTTTCACCATCAACAAAATATTTTAAAAATAAATATGAAAGTAAAAAATGTAGCTTTGTGTTCTGCTTGTTTCATTATGTCTTACCTAATAGCACCAACTTAGTATCAAGGAAGTGTCCATTTGCTGTGGATATTGTTCTGTATGAATAAAACACTAATTGGTCAGTGGCCAGGCAGGAAGTAGGAAGGACAAGGAGAGAGGAGAATTCTGGGAAGTGGAAGGCTGAGTAAGGGAGACACTGTCAGCTGCCGCCATGACAAGCAGCATGTGAAAATGCGGGTAAGCCACGAGCCATGTGGCAAGGTATAGGTTTATAGAAATGTATTGATTTAGGATTTAAGAACTAGATAGCTAGAAGCCTGAGCCATTAGGCCAAACAGTTTAAATAATATAAGCGTCTGTGTGTTTATTTTATAAGTGGGCTGTTGGATTGCTGGGGCTTGGTGGGACCTAGAGAGAAAACTCTCCAGCTACATCTACATCCATTGGTCAAAGGATAAATTTCATGGAAGAGGTTTTAGTTTCAGTAGTGTAAAATGTTTTTTAATTTTTCTGTGCTAGTAGTAGCTGATAAATATTGTCTTCATTTCCTCCTCCTCTTTCTTCTTCTCCTCCTGTGTGTGGTGTTCATGCATATGTGTATGCATGCTCACATGTGTGAAGGCACATGTGTATGCAGATATGTTCATGTGCAAATGCATATGGAGGCCTTAGGTTGATGTTGGGAATCTTCCTCCATTGCTCTTCACCTTGTTCTTTTGAGTCAGGGTCTCTCAATAAAACCCAAAGCCCACCAATGACACTATTCTCCCTAGGAAGTTTGCCCCAGGGACATCTCTTCTCTATCTTCAAGGCTGAAATTTCAGGTGAGCTCCCACACATGCTTTGCACTTACATGGCTTAGGGGATCCAAACTCTGGTACTCTTGCTTGCCTGGCAAGCACTTTATTTGATGGGCTATCTCTCCAGCCAGGATAAGCATTTTCACACCCACAAAGCGATTAATGAGAGAAGCCATATGAGCAATGCTTTTACCCTTACAATTTTGCCTTCTGTTGGCCTAAGAACTCAGTTTTCCAAAGGGTAAAGTATCACGTCTTCCTGTACTCATCTCTGATACTAGTCTTGCTTTATAAAATATGTTTAGATTATAAATCACTTTAAAGTCAAACAGAAGAAATTATTTAATAAGGACTGATACCCATCCATGCAATGCTAAGCATCCTATTCATAAAGTCATGCAGAAGAAATTATGTAATAAGGACCAATATCCTTCCATACAAGGCTAAGCATCCCATCCATCCTCCAGAAATGTAGCTACCCACAAAGTAAAAGTTTTGAGGTTCATGCCTCTTTCCAGTCTCTGAGAAGGGAGAACCCTGATCTCCACTGTGTAAAGGTCGTTGACTGGATGTTTTCTACTCATTATATCATTAATCAAAATATTCACATGCTAGAAAGAAATATTCCACTCTTACAATGAGGCAGGTGCTGGGTGACTATGTTATCTTGAAGCAGTTTTAATTCCCTGGCGGGGAGGAGACAAGAATAAGATGGGGCTGAGAAAACACTTAAGTCCTCATTACCACACAGGCTCTCTCTGCCCAGAGCCCCAGCCTGCCCATCATTGTCCTGCCTGTACTTTCTGTGGGACTTTGAAAAGGTTCAAAGAGCAAGACTTTCAAGCCCCCCTTTCCATGTCAAACACTTTCAACTCCTGATTTCAAAGTGGCACTCGGTTTCTGTTCAAAGGCCTGCGGACTCGTAGGGGGTGAGATTGGAGCTAAAGGTTGCACTACAAAGCACCCTGCCTTCACAGTTATATCCAGCTTGGAGATACAAGCGGTAATACAAACTCAAGCGCCTATCAATAAACCTGCCAATATATGAAAGGAGGAGCAGGCACATTCTAAATGGCCCTTTTTATTATTTTTTTCTAACCAGAATCGTGCTGTTATCAGTTCAGATGAAAGCCTAATTGATATTTTGAAGTATTATTTCTTCCTCTCTTCACATGAGAACTAGGGCGACTCCAGAAGCCATTGAGATAAAAAATAAGAAAGAAAAATAAAATACCCACAAACCCGAAAGAAGTTAGATAAGAATAGCTAAAGAAGTCCCTTCCAACATCTGACAAAAAGAAATCTTTCCCTCTTCTAGTTGAGTATTCATCCTCTTCCCCTTAGCTTGCTCTCTCCTTTTTATCTGCCTGCCCACAAGATTTGGAGCACCATTAATTGGTCCTCGGGGAGGCTAACAGGCCTCTGCTTTTATGACTCAGTTCTTTGTATTGTACACATGTGGGCATCTCTCAGGAGATAAACAAAAGAAAAATGTGTGGAAAGGGGCGAGAAATTGCACAGGTCTAAACACTAAATAGTCCATTGTCTTGATTTACTGTTAATGTTTGAGATTACATGAATAATTCTAATGCTCTATCCCAGTTGCTGTCCCCACTCTTCCTAAGCTAATGCATGTTTTCATTACTACGGGGTCCTCATTGGAGGAATTCTATTTCCTATGTGAAATCAAACATAAATAACTCCTTGGCCCCCACCTCCCCACCGCATCCTTTGCAGCAAACGAGAGAGGTGGTCTTCTGGGAAGATAAAAAGAATAGCTGATCATAAGAACTAACCTGGAGCCAACACATTGCCCTTTCGTCCCTTCAGCACTTTCTAAACCCTGAGCACCTGCAGCTAATTCCCGTGACTTCCAGCTTGGTCTTAGATATGATGAGCTACTGACGCTGTAGCTCACTTTTCCCACCTCATGAAATGTTTACATCGACAGAGCATGGGATCCCCATTATGTAATATGCCATTCCCTTTAATATAGGTAGACAGTGTTCATCAATCATAGCATCTATACCAAGCTATTTCCATATGAGAATGAGTTGCATCACTTTGACATCACTAACAATGTAAGTTTGAAATATCATGACAATGAAACCATAACCCATACTTAACATACTTTATCAATGAAAAGTATTTGGAGTCTAAATCCAACTCAGAAAAGACAACGGTAATATTCCGGGGTCATATGAGGGCTAAATGCTTCTCAAAAAGCTGAACATTTAAATATAGTAAACTTTAGACTCCCAGAATGCTTTGGAAAGCACAGTAGCCATAGGATAGTTCAAAGTCAATGTCTGAACTTGAGGTCAATCCCACCTTGATCTTGGGTTGTGCTTGCCAGTGACCAGGAATTCCTGAAGATAATTTGATGGTTCTTTCAGTGGTCGTCTTCAAAACTTATAACCTAGGGTGAGCAAGTCAGAGAAATGGCAGTATGTGTAAACGTGAGAAAAGGAGTGATGGGTGAGAGAGGTGGAACAAGAAACTTTGCTACTGTGTGAGCCCCAGACTTCACATAGGCACAGCTGGCTAACACCATTTGTGATTCTTTTGGATTCTGAGAAAGCCTTATAAAACTGTTGCATTTTGCTATTTCCTGGCCAGAGAAAGAGGGAGTCTGCCTGTTGACTCCCTCTCTCACCTCTTAATCATCATGAGGCACAAGGCTCTGAACATGAGTAGAAAGTCAGCATGAGAGACCTCTGGGTATCTGCTGGAAGAGTGGTAACTCTCACAAACTCATTCCCATTTCAGTTCAAGCATTGATGGCTCTTCTTGAGCACAAATACCACCTTGGGCATTTTTTACTTGTCTAATATCCTGGTTCTGTCACACAGTATCTGACCCCTCAAAGGAAAAGGTTAAATTCAGAAAGGGGCAGAAATTCTCTTTATTACCTGATGTTCCAAGAGTCATTCTACTGTGAATAAATCCTCAAACTGAATTGTAGCACATTCATGATCAAAGGGACAAGACAACATAAATATATGGGTGCTGAGAGCTGTGGTTCATTCTAAAACTCAATAGATATAACACATATTTCTATTATAAGAAAACCAAAGACTCTTTAAGTAGAAGATAGCCTAATCTGAGTACATTATAAGAAGTCTCAGATTTTCTGAATCTATATCTATATCTATATCAATATCTATATCTATATCTGTGAATGTGTGTGACACTGAGAAATAATTATTAGAATTGCACAGTTTGAATTACATAGCATGGGTTCAATTTCCAAAATTACATTTGTTTTCTTTATAAAGCATTAAATAAACAATTAAGAATGATATACATTTGGACTCCTGGAGCTCAGCCCAATCGAGAGAGAGGAGGGATTCTATAAGCAAGGAACATTGAAATCATGATGGGAAAACCTACAGAGATGGCTGGCCAAACTAGTGGAAATGCATGAACTGTGGACTAATAGCTGTGGAGCTCCCATGGCACTGGATTAGGCCCTCTGGATACTCGAGACAGTTGTCTAGCTTGAACTGTTAGGGGGTCCAGCAGGCAGGGGGATCGGGATCTGTCCCTGGTGCATGAGTGAGCTTTTTGGAGCCCAGTGCCTAAGGTGTGACATGTTGTACAGGCTTGGTACGGGGGTGGGGGAGGGTGGTTGGACCTGCCTCAACTGAATCTACCAGGATCTGCTCACTCCCCATGGGAGACCTTGACTTGGAGGAGGTGGGAATGGGGGATGAGTTGGGGCGAAGGCTGGGGGCAGGAAGAGAGAGGAGGGGAGATCTGTGGTTGGTATGTAAAATGAATAGAAAATTTCTTAATAATAAAAAATTTAATAAAAGAATGACATACAAGCATGAAAGATAGAAACCATACTTCTACTTGTCTTGAACCCTAGCTTATATTAAATTTTCAATATTTTACACATAATAGGTACTGACAATATTTTTCTGCTGCCATGTTAACTTTGACATGTTGATTATTAAGCAAGACTCTTCCACTAATCATTCAGTGGCAATGCTTTTTGTTTTTGGTGAAATATTATTCTGATTAACCGCATTTAGTCATAAGTTGAAAAAAGTTCTCAATAGCACTACAATTAAAGCATAAGAAAATAATAATAAACAAAACAAAAGCACATGAAAGTCTTGGAGTCTGTTGTGTGTTTGCCAACTACTCCTGGACATGGGGCTTGCCCTGAAGTGTGGTTGATATATCCAGTAATACTCCACTTGAGAAACTAATGTTACCTTTTCCAGAAAGTATCCATTTCAAGTACTTTATTTTGTTTGAATTTTTTTTTGTTTTTTGTTCTTTGTTTCTTTTTTAGGCAGAAGTAAATGGGAGAGAGAGAAAAAGAGAGATAGAGAGAAAGAGAGAGAGAGGAAAGAAGAGACAGAAAATACAAAACTGAATGAGTAGGGAGGTGGGGGAATCTGGGAGAAGTTGGAGGAGGGAGAGTAATATGATAAAGTATTGTATGTGAAAAAATGAAATCAAAATAATAAAAAAAACCACTTTTAAAAAAGAGCATTTTAAGGTGGGCAGTGGTGACACACACCTTTAATCCCAGCACTCAGGGATGCAGAGGCAAATGGATCTCTGAGAGCTGGAGGCCAGCCTGGTCTACAAAGCAAGTTCCAGGACAGCCAGGGCTGTTATACAGAGAAAACTTGTCTGGAAAAAAACAAAAAGAAGTAGGAGGATGATGATGAGGAGAAGGAGGAGGAGGAGAGCATTTTGAGCATTTTAGTCAGTTTCAGAGCGGTACCTGTTTCCATGTTTCCTTTAACCTGTGGAAATGAATGAGAGAGAGAGAGTCAGAGAAAGAACCCCCCACCCACCCACACACACATGAACACATATACATATTCACACACACAGTAACAGACAGACAGAGACAGAGGTAAGGACACACAAACACACACACATGCACACACATACATACACACAGACAGAGAGAGAGACAGAGAGAGACAGAGAGACAGACAGAGACAGAGACAGAGAGAGACAGAGACAGACAGAGACACAGAGAGGTGAGGATACAGAGAGACTTATTTATTATATAGTAATTGTCAGTAGATTAATAATTCCACTCCTTTACATAATAATCACATAACTACAGGCACCAGGTGCCTCACCAAAGACTGTTGGGTAAATTATAAGACTCGGTTTTTGTTGCTGTTTACAGGGCGTGGCATTTAAGCAGTTGTTGTCACATTAATATTTTTTCTCTTATTTTTAATCCCACTGTATGTCTAACTCATTGCATCAAATAAATATAACATGCATTTTAAATTCACTTTAACAAAAAGGCGGTATTAGAGCTGGCATATAATTCAAATCAATCTCAAATAGTAATATAACTCCTTTGATTTCAGATTGGCAAAATGAAAACTTAAAAAAATATAGTAGCTGCTGAGTGGCTGCTAAAAAACTGAAAATATCCCTGTGTTTCTGAAATATTCCTCTGGATTTGAAGGATGGATTATGGTTTTCAACTCTTTTTAACAAGGAGAGTTCATCTCCGCTGAATTATGTAGCCTTAATCCCACACGGCATCTACTCTCTATACATTTTATGACTGCCACATGAATCCAGTGTGGAATAACTTGCGTTACTTAGAGAAAGTCTGAATATTCATTTGATTTTTTTGACATTCAACATTTCTTCATCTCATAATTCTCTGCTGTAAGAAAAACAATGTGTTCTTTCTCCAGAATATTGAATCACATTGATTGCAAATTATATTTTTGTCAAACTTACATTTCTTAAGGCTTTGAACCCATTAGGGCTTTTTCTGTATATCTAATCAACATTAATTTGATTTTACATGTGAGAGAAAGCATAGCAGGAAGTTTCCAAACAATATCTTTTATGTTTTACACATAAAATTATTCTAAGTGCATCAGTGAAACAAGTGGAAATATGCGGAAACACACAAAGGCTTGTGTTCACCTGTGTAAAGACCTTTTATTCTTTATTATATGGCAGCAGCAGTAATCTGCTTCTCAAAATACTAAGCAAAAACAATATGACTCATATCCACTTCAGCTCAATATTGTCTAATTTTCCTAAGAGGTCTACAGGGATTTTCATATCAAGATCTCTGTAGAAATGTTTTTGGAAATAGTTCATTGTGTGTATGTTTCTAATAGATAGTAATTTGTTATGTTTAAAAGCAGATCTCGCAATAATGGTTGTAAATCAACATTATGGTACCAATTACTTAAAATACAAATCCTGAATATGTTTCTGCTATATTAGACATACCTCTTACACAAATGCAGAATTTACATAATGTAATTACTGGGGACTCCCTCCACGTAAGTGAAGTGATAAACTGAATAGAAGGTGATTTGAAATTCATCAGAATATGTTAAATTAGGTATTAGGTTAAAAAACTACACAAAAAAATCATTAAAAAATTTACTCTAAATCCTTACCACATCTTATATTTCTGTGTATGTATGTTATGTGTGTATATGTGCATGTGTATTCATATGTGTTATGTGTGAGTGTTTACATATGTATATGTATATGTATGTGTTGGTGTATGTGTGTATATGTATATGAATGTATGTGATTTTGTGGTGTTTATGTATGTCTATGTGTATTGGTAGAATTATTAAGGCCACTCCACATAGTTAAAAGGGAGATTTATTTAATGGTGTAACTTACAAATAAAGGGATAGGTAGGTTGCGGTTTTGTGAAAGACACAGCGCGGTCTGGCGATGTTCTCTGGAGAACTCTCCTCAGTCTACCTCTAGCGTCCACAGTCCAAGCAGGAAGAGAGCATGGCACATCCTGATCTTGGGTCTTCAGGGTCCTCCCTTTGCCCTGCCTCATAGGCATGATAGTTACGGAAGCCTCAGTGGGAACTGGAACTTTCAGACCAAGGCTGGAATGGCTACCCACTACAAATGTGTGTATGTGTATATGTGTATGTATGCATATGTATAAGTATAGGTATGGGTGTGTATGTGGTGTGTGTTTGTGGTATGTATAAGTATGAGTGTATGTGCTTGTGTGTGCATTTTCTAAGACATACCATTCTAGCTATTCTAGTTTCAGTGTCAGTAAAAGTGAAAGAAATATGAAACATCCAGCCAATTATTTCAGTTAATATACAAGCATTAGGCATTGAAATTCCTAATTAAGAGACAACATGCCCTGTCAGACATCTGCACGGGCTATTGAACATTGTTTAGATTGTTTCATAATTATCCTAGCTTAATAGTTCTAAAAAACGCAAGCAAAATGCACTCACTGCAGGGAAGTGGAGCTTGTCACACAAGAAGGCACAGCACCCAGAACACGGCCTAGTTCTGTGTGCTCACACTGGAGGTTTTTATTGGAACATGTTTTAATTAATCCTGGAAGGGAGAACAACAGCAGACAGCGAGTGAAAGTTGTTCAAACATTCTTTATTGAAAAAGATCCCAGCCTGCGGGCTGAAGTGGATGCTTATTGGTTGTAAGATCTGTGGACCAGCCTCCCTATCACTTTCCCATGTGTATATTCAAATGGGTGATGAATCAGGCTTATTAGCCATATAAACACAGGCATAGATAAGAGCAGATTATAAGATGATTATTTTCTATTCAGAGATTTTTTGATGGATACATATTACTTTTATACATTTATGGCATAAGTTGTGATGTCTAAAAACATATGGACACCGAGCCATAGAGGGTTATGTGGCTACTACATCCATTACTTGAGTATTTGTAATTTCTTTGAAAAATAAGAATTTTTATCATGTTTGAAAATTGTGTGCATGCTTGTAGTAGTATGTACATAGTGGTATGTACAACTTAGTGCAGGAGTCAATTGAGGCCACAAGTGTTCAATTCCCTGGATCTGGAGATGCATGTGGTTATGAGTTGCCCAGCCTGTGTGCTAGGAACTGAACTCATGTCCTCTGGATAAGCAGAAAGTGTTCTTTACCTCTGAGCCATCTCTCTAGCCTTCATTTATAATTCTGGTGGAAGTCTAAAAATGCACATCTATTATCATGACTACAGTAAACTGTCATCACAGAGCTTTTCTCTAATGACTGATGGAAGCAGATGCAGAGATCCACAGCCAAACACCAGGCAGAGCTCCAAGAATCCAGTCAAAGAGAGAGAAGAGGGATTCTATGAGCAAGTGCATCAGGATCACGATGTGGAAACATGCAGGGAGGACCAAACCAAACTAGTGGGAACTCATGAAAGTTGGATCAATAGCTCTGGAGCCTACATGGGACTGGACTAGGCCCTCTGCATGGCAAGACAGTTGTGTAGCTTGATCTGCTTGGGAGGCCCTCTGGCAGTAGGATCAGAATCCATCTCTGGTGCATGAGCAGACTTTGGAACCCACTACCTATGATGGGACACCTCGCGAAGCCTTGAGACAGGGGGAAGGACTTGGACTTGCCTCTACTGGATGTGCCTCCCCATGGGAGGCCTTCCCTTCTTCTGGGGCATGGAATTGGGGGTAGGTTGGGAGGGGATGCTGGGAGGCAGGAGGAATGAAGGGTGGGATTTTTTGGTTGGTGTGTAAAATGAATGAAAAAATTTTCTTAATAAAAAAGAAAAAAAGAAGTAAATCTATTTTACCTGATGAGATGATCATGATGCTGTAGCCAGAGATGAAATATTATGGTTTAAAGAGATGAGGTTCTCTATCAACTCAATACGGAATATGCTTGTGGTGGTTAACCTCATTGTCAACTAGTTGGATTTTGGATTATCTTAGAAACATACCCTGTTAGTTTCTGCAAAGATGTTACCAGGTGATTAACTGAGGAAACATGTCCCATCATGAATGTGGCTAGCCTTGTCCAATTGCTATGGGCCCTGACTGATAAAAGAGAGGAAGTGAGAAGAACACAATCATTAATCTCTCTGCTTCCTTGGTGAAGATGCAATACGGTTACTCAGTTCCTGCTGCCCAGCTTCTTTTTTCTCTGTAGTATTCCCTCAATCCAAGAGCCAAACTAACATTGTTCTGTTAAGTTGCTTATTTTCAACTATTTGGGCATAGCAGTGAGGACAAAATTATAACTTCTATCCATGTTTCATTAATGAAATGATTGTGTCATTATGAGAGAATATTACATTTTGATATGTTTTTCTTTTTCTGTTTATATAACCAGTTGGATTTGTCCTATATTAATGATACAGTATAATTTATTAGCTGATGTTTGGAAGCTAAAACAAACTTGAATTTCTGACCTCAATCTTTCTTAATTCTCACACATTATCCTTTTTATGTGTTCATATATTCAGTTTGCTAATATTTTATTGAGTATTTTATGAATACATTTGTATGACTGTTGCTCTGCAATTTTTACATGATATGTTTGGGTTTTGTACTAAGGGAATACTGGCTTTAGAAATATGAAGTGTTATCTACTCTTTTTCTTAGAAAGGTATATGAAAGCTTCCCATTAACTCTTTAGGTATTTAGTACTTGTCACAATTAAGACATTAACTTCAAGAGAAAATCATTGATATTTCTTACCACCTATTTGCTTGAAATTTAACTTTCACTTCCCTTTCTCCCAGTCTTTTAAGGTAAAAAGCTATGATAATGATGTAGAATTTCTCTCTCTCTCTCTCTCTCTCTCTCTCTCTCTCTCTCTCTCTCTCTCTCTCTCTCTTTGGTTTTTTGAGACAGGGTTTCTTTGTGTAGCTTTGTGCCTTTCCTGGAACTCGCTTTGGAGACCAGGCTGGCCTCGAACTCACAGAGATCTGCCTGCCTCTGCCTCCCGAGTGCTGGGATTAAAGGTGTGCACTACCACCGCCCGGGGAATTTCTCATTTTTAATTAGAGTAATTGCAATGGAAATTTAAGACTAAATCATGTATAGATTTTCAAACATACAAAAATTTGTTATGAAGAAAATGTGATATTCACAACATTTATACATATTTGTAATTGCATGTATTATTTATATTCCAAATATAGGCCTTAATATTTGTATTATATTTATAACACTTAACATTTGTCCAGAAGACTCAAGTTGGGAAATAATCATGGGAGGCAGGCTGCAAAGCATCACAGCTGGCAGAAAATCAGACTATGTAAGGTAAGAAGGAAACTCTGTTCATCATGACTTAATCTTTCAAACTTGTTGAGTTTATTTTAGACATATTTAAGTCCAGTATAATTCTGGAAAAAAATTTTATAGCAATAATTATCCTTATCCCAAATACACAATAGAGCTTGAGGTATGGCTACATCAAAACTACTTTGCAAAGTACATTTGACTTCTACCATGAAGATGGGTTCTATAGCTTAAGGGCCTAGGATCTGGTGTGGTCTCTGAGACAGTGCAGATCAGCAGGTTGCAAAGAACACACTGTATCTCCCCTAATGGTGGATTCTATTGACTGAGAAACAAAGCCAAAGCTACAAGTCTAGGGTGGGAGAGTCTGGGATAAACATTCTTGAAGATTTCAGTGAAGCCTGGCCCTACATATAGCAAAGATCACCAGGTTACTAATTAAATCCACTCCAGCCTCTGGGTGGAGAACAAGTATTCGTTTCTTTCACTGAGGAGACAAACCTGCATGATTAACATTCCTCCTTTCTCCAATGCTTATCTGTGACCATGCCTGCCCTCAACATAATCATTTTTATCTACTGCTGACTTGGTTTTCATTAACTTGAGACAAACTGGGGTCATCTGAACAGAAGAAATCTCAACTGAGAAATAGTCGTCATAAGATTTGCTTGTAGGCAAGTCTGAAGTGCATTTTCCCAACTTATGATTAACATTGGAGGGCTGATCCCACTGTGGTTGGTGCCAACCTGGGCAGGTGGACCTGACTTGTATAAGAAAGCAGGCTGAGCAAGTCATGAAGAGCAAGCCAATAAGCAGATTCCCTCCATGATCTTTGCATCAGTTCCTGTCTCCAGGTTCCTGCCTTAAGCTCTTGCCATGACATCGCAGGATGATGGGTTTGCAAGCCATTTGCAAAATAAATCTTTTAATTCACAAGTTGCTAGTTGCCGTGATCTTTTCTCACAGCAACAGAAACCCTAACTAAGACAGCATGCCATAAAAATGAAGCTGGTCCCACATTATAACATTGGTACAACTTACCTGAAAATGATAAAATGACAAAAAGATTTAAAATTGTTTAATGTTTCTAGAAAATATAGATACAAATATTTGATTCTTCCATGAGGTAGCTATTTGTTGAATATGGCACCAAAAGCAAAAAGATCAAAAGACAATTTCTTGGACTTCATCAAAATTCAAATATTTATTAAAAAATTATTATGAAGACAAGCTACTCAATAAATTGAAGAAAATATTTGCAAATAATGTATTCAGTCAATCACTTCTATTTGGAGTAAATAACTGACACATAACAATAAAAACAAGACATAAATTCTGTTAAATTGATAGATAAATGAACAAGCATTTCTCTAAAACAAAATAGTCATATGGAAAAATTTTATATACCTCTAGACACATGTGGGTATTCAAACTAGAATAACATACTACTTAATATTCAGAAGTAGGTGAAATTTCAAGACAAATAGTTATACATGTCATATAAATATCTAGTAAAAGTATATGAATAAACCTAAAAAGACTTGGCTTTATTTTTATTATGAAAATTTGAAATAGGAGTCTTATTCTTTCCTTCTTATCCTCATGGGGTTAAAACATTTACTCATTAAAACTGTTTCCTTATAAGATGCATGCTAAAGTACATTTAAATGTTGGTGTAGAGAAATGTAATATCTCACTCAGTGCTTGTAAAAGTAAAAAGTAGTACATATGTGTTTGAAAGTAATTCCTGTAATGGTTAAACTTGGAAATTAATAAATAAGCATTTAGCCAAGGAAAATTAAAACATATGTCTGTGTAAAAAAGTTGAACAGGGAAGTTCATACCAGCATTATTATCAAAGTCAAAACTGAAAATATTCCATATGTCCATCAAGGAATGAATATAGCAACAAAGTGTGTTACAATTAAAACTCGTTACACAATAAAAATAAATGAAGAAACAATGCATGATTTATGAAGGAACCTTAAACTACCACACTAAATGAAAGAACACAGTCACAAAAGACAACATAGTATAAAATTCATTGAAATTGTCTCGACCATAGGTACCTGGGTCATGGGCTGAGCAGTTTTGGCAGTAATCGCAGCCCTAGGTCCCAGGTAGCTCTTATTTGTCACCCTGGTGTGTCAGAAACAAAAGAACCAGGGGAAGTTCCTGGGCCAGCTAACCTGGCATGAGAACAGGTAAACAAGACACCCTGCCTTAAACAGTGCTGAGGACACTGAAATCTGAGATTGTCCTCTGATCTCCACATGTGCCATGGACTTCACTTACACCCAGTCACACACAAATATACACAGAAATATACTCCCACATAGAACACCTGCATTCTCTCTCTCTCTCTCTCTCTCTCTCTCTCTCTCTCTCTCTCTCTCTCTCTCTCTCTCTCTCTCCTTATCTCCACAAACCTACAGAAACATGAACGAAACTGAATTTTTGGAGGTTGATAAGAGTAGGAAGTGGAGTGACTGATAATAAATGTGTGGTCTGTTAAGGATAATGAAAATTAGGAGATATGGCATAATGGTCACAACTAAATAGAAAACTACTCATTGTGTACTTTAACTAGATATTTATGTAATTATATTTTAAACTATGTTAATTATATTCAACAAATTTGTTTTTTGTAAAGAACATAAACATAGCAAACATTCATTTCCATTAAATTTGTAGTTAGCATCTCTTGTCCTATAATAATTGCACTATTTTGCTGGAAATTGCTTTGTAAAACTCCACAGTCACACTCCATGTGCACTTTGTGAGTCTAAAATTGTCTCACAGTACTTATGTAATATGTTAATTAAAGATAGTTTATTGGTGAAATTATTAAGGCTACTCCACGTAGTTAAAAGGAAGATTTATTTAGTGGGTAACTTACAAATGAAGGGATAGGTAGGTGGCGGGTGGGGAAGGTGTATCGCAGTCCAGCGGTGTTCTCTGGAGCTCTGCTTGGTCAACCTCTACCATCTAGATTCCAGGAACAGAGAGAGCTGGCCCATCCGGATCTCTGGTCTTCAGGATCCTCTCTCGGCCCTGCCTTGTAGACGTGACAGTTACCGAAGCCTCCATGGGGGTTGGAACTTCCAGGTCAAAGCTGGAATGGCTACCCACTACAATAGTTTTTAAATTATGCATATGTGGAGAGTATGTGAACATGAGTGCTGGTTCCCAATGAGGACAATGGCTTCAAATTTCTCTAAAATTAGAGTAATAGATGATTGTGAGCTACCATGTACATGATGGGACCTGAACCCTCGTCCTCTGCAAGAGCAGCAGGTGTTCTTAAGTACTGAGTCATCACTCCAGACTAAGAAATCATAATTTTTAATATTACATTCAATCTCCTTTACCTAAAATATTTTGAGTTTACTTTTCTCATAAAAGTAATAGTGTTCATATTTTCTTATTATCTTTAGTTTTAAAACATTTCCCCATTGTAACCATTTCCTTGAAAGATATATTTGAGAAAAAAAGTGCATTGAGTTCATATTATCTTTTAAATTAATAATATTATCACACTGACTAGTCATAAAACAGTAAGAACTGTGAGAAAATTGAACATGTATTAATTTTTAAATTCTGTAAACATTTATTGGCTGAAAAGTACTTAATTACCATAAATTACAGCAACATTGATTTTTGCATAAAATTAGGTAGTGTGGTGTTGTAGCATGAATCTTAGGGAGTCTTATTAATAAAATCAACCCCGGGGCCAGTTATTGGAATGAAATGCTGGATGGTCAGAGAGACAGAACAAGCCATAGCTAACCTCACCTGACCAACTTCTCAGCTGGTCTTATTTCCTCAGACTGGAAGCCTCTGTGTCCGTATATCCGAATGACTATCAGCTGAACTGCTGCTCAAAAGCCTGAATGCTTAACCAGGCCAAATGCTTCTAGTTTCTGGTCCTCATGCCTTATATACCTTTCTGCTTTCTACCATTACACCCTGGGATTAAAGGCCCACTCCCTGGTATTAAAGGCGTGTGTCACCATGCCTGGCTGTTTCCAATGTGGCCTTGAACTCACAGAGATCCAGAGGGATTTCTACCTCTGGAGTCCTAGGATTAAAGGTGTGAGTACCACCATTTTCTAGCCTTTGTATCTAGTGCCTGTTCTGTCTCTGACCCCAGATAATTTTATTAGGGTGCACAATATTTTGGGGAGCACAATACCACCACATGGTGTTATATTATTTATCTATTTTTGTTTTTGTTGCCTCTGATTTGGGAGCTGTTTTTTTTCAATATGTCCTTGCCAATTTCAAAATCCTCATATTTTTTCTATGCTTTTCATCTAGTATTTTCATTGTCTCAAGTCTTTTTTCCCCTAATATTTTTATTGATTATTTTAGAATTTCACATCATGAACCTGAGCACACTCACTTCCCAGTCCTCCTATATCTGTCCCCATTCCCCATATCACTCCACCCAAAGAATAATAATAATAAGAAAAAGCAAATGTAATTTGTGTTGCCCATATACTCACTGGAACATGGTCAAACTCCCAGTAGTTAGCTCCTTAAAGAAAACAGTCCTTCCTTGGCTGCACTCCTGCTAGAGCCTTCAGTAGTGGAGAGCTACACGTCAGCATCTTTATCATAGTATTTTAGAGTTCTCTTTGATGGTTTTTCGGTCTAGGCTGTTACTCTTTGGGGGTTGGGTTGGGAGTAGGAGTTGTCACAGAAGCCTTTCATGTTCCTCTTTGTCAACTGTGAGTCTGAAGTCATCAATACCACTGCAAGGGTACATTTCTTTTCCTTTACAGTCAGCAGAAACACAGATCATAGACTTCCATAGGGGTTCTGGTGACAGCATGGACCACAGACATCTACATGGTCCTAGGTGTTAGCAGATGCCACATCTCATCATGGTTTCCAGTAATAGTACTGACAATGGACATCAACACAGTCCTTTGTTGTTCTTCAAGCCATGGACCCCATCATAGCCCTCAGTGGCAGCACAGCCATGCATATTAACAAGGCACTTGGCAGTAGCACAGCCCACAGACATCAACATGGCTTCAGGATGCAGCACAGAAAACGGGCATCTTATGGCCTTTGGTGGTAACATGGGCCAGAGACATCAACATAGATAGACAGACCCCTTGGGTCTTACATGGGATATGCAATCCAGTTTTAATGGATACATATAACTGCAAAAAGGCAAGGCTCTATCTACTGTTGCTTCCCATTTGTGGTCTTATCACTATTAAGAAAAGTCAGTTGACTGCTGAAACATTGGTTAACTCTGGACTTCCTACTCCATCAGATTGATCTATGTATCTGTTTTCTTGCCAGTACCACAGAAATGTAATATAAATTCATTCATGTGAATGTACTTAATACTTGCTTTTATTTTTTTTCCTCTATGTTTTTGGCTATTAAGATCATGTGCATGTGTGTGTGCATCTATGTGTGTCTCCATAAAATCCTTTGTTTGATAGTCCTACAAGGAAATATAACTGGTACTGTGAAGTTGGTTTCTCTAAATCTATAAATACTTTGGAAAGTATTTACATTTTAACAATATTAATACTTCTGCTCTATAAACACATAATATCTTTTTAGTTTTTGTGTTATGGTGTTTTATCTGGAAACTTCAATGCATTTATTTACTAGTTGTGTATTACACACAGTTTACCATTAGAACGCATGGGAGTCCTTATCCAACTGTAACCCTGTGGAAGTAGACTTCTAAATAAAGATATAACTATGAAAACTGAGGGTGGAAATTTTTTCAAGAGTTACTAAAAGAACTATATACTCATAAAATATGAAACTGGTCCTACTTCACAGCCTATACCAATTCAATATTTTTGGTTCCTGCATGTACTATCAAACCAGCTGCAGGCATAACAATATTACTTCTCTTATGATTTTTGTGCCTATTGTTTGCCTGGTTGCTCTGATTATTATTTTCCATGCAAAAGATGATATTGGTGAAATTGTGTATCCTTATCTTGCACCAAATCAAATCAGTATGTGAAAGGTTTCTGTTTTTTCATTTTGTGTACGATAGGATTTTGGTTATTTTGGATCATATTTAGTGTATTGACCTGTGTTCCTTCTAGTCATAGTTTGTTCAGAGTTTTTGTCTTGAAGTCACATTGAATTTTTCAAATGTACTTTTTTTGCTACTTACTGAGTCAAATTCTTATTGAACTGTATGCGTTAAGCCATCCTTGCCTTCCTGAGAAGAATCTGACTTGACTTTAGAGAGTGCTCATTTTAGTATTACAGAGTTCGGTTGTTTGTATTTTTTTGAAGTTTATGTTTTACTATATCCACCAAGAATATTTCCCTAAAATTTACTTTCTTTGTTGTGTTTGCCTTGTTTTAGAATCAATGTCATGACAGTCTTGTAGGATGTGCTTGGGAAAACACTATCTTCACTATTTTAGAATAATTTAAGAATCATTAACATTGGTTCTTTGTTAAATATTTGGTAGTAATCACGAATGAAACTGTTACATTCTGAATTATTCCTCTGTGAGAAAGTTTTCACCTTGTTTCAATCATACTGTTTTTTTATTATACTTGGCTTTTTATTTTTTTATAATTTGATTTTGGCAAGATTTATGTTTCCAGGAATTTGCCCATTTATTCTAGTTCATCAATTTGCTGCTGAATTGTCATGTATAATAATCTCTAGTTATCTTGTATATTCCTATGTTGTCAATTACACTATTTCTCTTGTCACTTATGATTTTATTTATCGAAGTACCCTCTCTCTTATTCTGGGCATAGCTGAAGGTCTGCTTTTCTTTTTGCAGCACCAAGAAAGAAAGGCCAAATTATACAATAAGAAAAAAAAACACTTTAAAATTAACCATGTAAAAACTATTGATACACAGAATATTTAATGAGCTCAAAACTCAATAGTATGAAGTAATATCTGCCACTTAAAATAAGCTATTGACCTAAATAGACATTTCCCAAATGAAGACATATGATGACTAACAAGTTATGAAAATGTTCTGTAGGAAATATAAATAAAAAACACAATAAGATGACACTATCACTCCATTAAAAATGACTATTATTCAGAAGTTAAAGATAACAAGTACTGGTAAGCTTTTAAAGAGACAGCAACTCGCGCGCACTATTAGATTGTTAGTCGAAATGCAAGCTAATAGAAGCATTATGGGAAACAAAATTGAATTCCCTCAAAAAGTGTATAAAAGAACTTTTGTGACAGACCCATGCTATCTAAATACTTGGGAGAAGGGGGAAAAAAGATCAGGGATTCAAGACCAGCCTGGGCCACAGCAAATCTCAAAAACGAAAAAAAGCAAAACAAGAAACAACCAAACCAAACAAACAAAAAAAAAAACTATCACCACTAACCTTTATTTATTAACTAACAAAACAAGTAGATGAAAAAATAAAATATAAATAGAAAAATCCAGAGGAATTCCCCTATAACTCAGCAATCTCATTGATGGATATTTATTCAAGGGATAAGTGAAATGGAAGTGGCTGGTGTTAATGAAGTCTTCACTCATTTACTAGAACATTATTCTGACCTACAGAGAAACTCAGTGTCTGCTGGGCAACTGATGAATCAAGGATGTACGCTGTAAACATTCACAGAGGAATATTAGTTTTCACCAAAGAGAACAGAGTTCTTTAACTTGCAAAGAAACATAGGCAGATCTGTATGTCACTAGGTTAGATGACATGAGCCAGCCATGCAAAGCAAGGTACCATGTGAGCTGCTTCATACGCGGAGCCTACACAAGTCATTTTCGTAAATGGTAACCTTAGAATGGTAATTGAGAGAACCTAGGGATAGTAGAAAGGAGGGAGATGTGAGGAAAGTTTAATTTAGAAACAGTACAGTCTAATTTTGATGTCCAGGTGTATTTCATAGAAGTATGACTACAGACAATTTTATATTAAACATCACGTAAAAGAGGACAGATTTGTAGTATCTTCACCTTATAGAAAGAATAAATATTTGAGATTGATACTTAGCACAAATTAAACTTTATACAACATGCACAGCTATTGAAAGAACACTTTGTACTGAATTTAAATGTACACTTTTATGTTATGTAAAACATTTATGTATCTGTGAATAAACTTAATTTAAATTTAAAAATGTATAAAGTAAACATCATAATTACCAACTGGTAGAATTTCAAAAGGGAAACTCCACTGACAGTTTTACACCAAATTAGGTATAGAATACTTGCCTTTATTCATACATATTAATACTTAGGTCAACAGTACATTGAACTTACTCAATTGTTTTCATTATTTACCATAAAGTTATTCATGAAGTTTCAAAGTCACAATGAATATTGCTTCTAGTCTTTAGAAACAATACAAAGTAGGCATTGGATGTTTTGGTGTTCTAAAGTTAGGTTCTGAATTGGCTGAAGACACACTAGGCACATTAGAGCTAAACACTGAAATCACACTTCATTCCAAAGCAGTGACATGATTTCCTCAAATCTCTATTGCAGTCTAAACATCAGTACAATTCTCTTGCTTGAAGATTTATCTTGCTTCTAAATATTGTAGTGTGTGTTTTACATGTTGTTAGTACTAAAATGCAAACCCAACAATAGTGCTGGAGAATGAAGGCAGGCATAGGAAATTAAACAAGCAGATCTATTAAATATGCATGTAAGATGGTAGTAGAAGAATAAAGTCTAGCCTGTGTATTTAGGAGGAGGAAAATTATGAAGAGGGGTTAGGTATACATTGAACAATTACCATATGGAAATCACTAGACTGGATTAGTTGCTAATGTGCAGGATGCTCTATGCCATAGGTGGGACCCAGGGCAAACAGAAAATAGGAAGTACCTATTCTAAAATTATTAAAAATATCATGACAGCAAGGATAACTCATTAACCAATGGAGAAATTTCAGCACATGGCTCTTTGTAACTGTGCAGGTCACATGTTTATGAATTCAGCATTGTTGATTGACTTCTGATACCACTGTCTGGTGACACTTAGGAAGAGCTAACTGATATACCCACAATAGTATAACTTTCTAAGAAAAAGCCAAATGTAACTGCAACTTTATTTCTAGCTACTGCATTCTACCATGCCATTTTGTGAAATACTTTAATGAAAACAATAGAAGTAGACACTACTTGAGATATACACTATTAGTGACTATTTGCTCTACATTTACTACTGTATTGCGATATGCTAGCTGCCTTTCTGTTGACATAGCTTTCTTCCTTTTGTGATGGCTCTGTTGATAGTTTTCCCATTTAAGGTGTAGTTTGACATTCACATGGACTACGTATAGCAAGGATAAACAGAGGAATCTGCAGTTTTATTCAGCCTGTTTAGAGCTAGAACTCCATTGAATGTTATGGCCACAGGTCTGGAATTGCTGATGCCGTGAGTTCAGTGGGTTATGTCCTGGATGCCCCTTTAAAATCTCAGTAACTGATGTACATAATACTGTCACAGCTGCACGGTATTCTTTGGCACTTTTGGAGGATGGTGGTTATAAGGGAGCGGTGGCCTTTGAACCACAGGCACATACTCAAGGAATCACTATATGTTACTCTGCTGTGGGAGGACAACTCTAGACTATATCATCTTTTAAGTTTTTTGAGGAAGTTGGGAGAGAAAAGGGCATACTACAAATAGCATGTGTGACTTTGCTCCGAACAAATTGAGGCCTGTGAATTGTGTAAGTGAGCAAATCTAATTTTAGTGAACAAAAGAGCCTGTGAGATGCTGAGTGTAATTTTTATGTAAAAATAGGAGTCTCCAAAGACATCTCTCTTTAAACAGATGAATGCAAATTACTGAAGTCATCCAAATTGAGGTTGATTTATGCATTTTTCATTGTACTCTTTCACAACAGAAAAAGCTTTTTCTGTTTCCAAATAGGATGCATTTGGGGTAAAGTTTCACATGGTGCAGCAAGAATGGCTTAGTGAAGAGAGATCCAAACCAGTCATGTAGAGAAATTATTTCTGTATCTTTTTTTCCCCTCAAATACAGCTTCTGCCAAATAGGCTGGCCAACTGTCTACTGTATCCATTTTTTTAGAGACTTGAATTTTAATTACACAAATAAAAGTTTTAATGCTATGTATCAGAATATATGATATATGCTCCACTGGCACCCAGTGTATTCAGCAGAGGACAGGCGCAGTAGGAAAAAAAACCCTCAAATTCCATTTCAATATAAGAAGAAACTCAGTTCTCAAATCAGTGCCAGGCATGAATTTTATTCAGTCACCATTTGAGCATTGTTAGTGTCATGATGTAGTTCAGCTTTACATCTGCAAAACTCTTTAAATTGACAATAAGTTGTTGGCTTACATAGCACTGAAAGAAGATACCTGATTTGAGAGGATACGCTGCATGGTTTACATTACTCTTTTCTTTAATTTTGTTTTCATTTTCTGATCCTTTCTACTGATTCTTAAAATGCTTTTAAATTTTGATTTATTTATTTTTTATGTGTATCAGTGTTTGTCTGCATGGAAATTTTTGTACTATATGTGTGCAGTGCCTATGAGGTCAGAAGAGAGCATTGGCTTCTTTGTTACTGGGGTACTAGAAAGTTATGAGCGGTTATGAGGGTTCTGGAAACTGAACCCAGGTCCTTTGCCAGAACAGAAATCACTATTAATCACCAAGCCATCTCTCCAGCCTTTGTTAAAATAGTTTAAGATATACCTTTTACATATATGATATGCATGTAAATATATTTATATGTGTAAATATATGCAGCACATATATGCTATATGAAATTTAATTAATCTATGCATTGTTGTGTGTTCATCTGCATAGTCAGACAATCACTTATTGATTAAACAGATTTGGACAAATGCCAACTAATGTGAGTTCCAGTTCTATACACTGAAAATCTTAGATATCAATCTCCACAATTCAAAGAGTGGAAGGTTTCATTTATCTTTGGGGAACTTACATTTTTAGTTAATAAGTGCTTAAGTTTTGTTATCCTTTCATTCATCTATTATTTTATTTACTTATTTTCTATTGAAAAATCATAACAATATATTCTGATCATGCCTTTCTGTTCCATCAATTCCTCTCAAATCCTTCCCACCTCCCTACCCTACCCATTCAACTCCATACCCTTTATTTATCTCACTTTAGAAAGTAAACAAACCAAAACATGAACAAAAATCAACAACAAAATCCAAGAAACACACACACCACAAAAATGGAAACCACAATATATAAGCAAATGACCAATAAGAAAAAAAAAGAAAACCTCAAAGAAAGAAATATGTGTTTAGAATAAAAAAAAATCTACAAAAATACCATTGAGTTCATTTTGTGTGGGCTAAATACTTCAGGGCATGGGGACCACTCTGAAATGTGGTTCATATACCTAATGAAACACCATGGAAGAAAACTAATTTTTCCTTCACCATAGGTTATCAGTTATTTGGTTAGGCAGGTTTTGCCCATGTCCACTTCCTCCTTTCAGGGCTAGGCCCCCACCTGGCTTGAAATAGTGCAGCCTTCTGCTGTCACAGTCTCTATGAAGGCATATATTTCGTATGACCATCAGTCTGTTGTCTCTGGAAGACATGTTTCCTTTGAGTCCTCCACAACATCTAGACTCCTCTTCCACATTAATCCCTGAGGCCCAAGGTGAGAAGTTTGATGGAGATAACCCATTTAGGGAATTCCAAATTGACCTAAAGTAATTCCAAGGGGAAAATCTTCCCTGGGTTCAGAATTTGCAGTTAGATGTGAATGAACATCATAACAACTATTTGATGATCATGTATGATACTGAAAACAGGACAAAAGCCTTCTGTTTTGGTATTCTATCCAGACCTAATCCTGTGCTCAAGCTTTACAACTCAAGGTTTGGCTGTATACCCTTCTTTCTCAGCGTTTTCAGGATACCTACTTGCATTATCTTATGCCTGTTATCCTTTGTTCTTTCACTACAATCTGTCTGTCGAATGTGTTAAATTCTATATTGCTTTTAATCTGTGTTTTGCTGTTGTTGTATTATAAGAGAAGATGATGATGATGATGATATTCTATAGTTTATGGTAATTAAAATATGGACTTCTCCAAAGATCTCTAAATTTAAATTTTTGTAATTACCTCTGCTTAAAGATTCATGCTGCCTCTATATTCTCAAGAGATATTAAAATATATTATTCTTTGTCTTCTGCTCCCTTTCTTTGCTAGCTTTGCTCAAGAGGATTATTTCTTTTCTTCATTGTCTAAAGTTCTTTGAAGAGTTTCACAAATGTTTAAGCACATAACAGCACCACCACAATCCATCAATTAATAAAAAGGTCTCTGTGCAGCATAAAATTTTAGTTAAGACCATGCTTTTCCTACTGAGTGGAAAGAAAGGGTAATGTCCTCTTCCCTGAAAGTCTTCATGATTATTCTATTGTGCCTCCTTTTATCCAGAAAAAATTTCTGAGGTTCAAACTTTTGTATTCAAATTATGTTACACATCTTTGATATTTTAAAATGTCTCAATTTCAATTATCTACACCAAATTCATGGTCTTTCTTTCTAGAACAAAGAGAATTTCAGTATGTCCTATGACTGGATTATTTGATTAACACACACACACACACACACACACACACACACACACACACACACACATTCAGTTTTAAATAAGTTTATATTCAAAGGAACCCCAAATGAATAGAGCTTATAATATTATTTAGTTTCAAGAAAAAAGATAATTTTAGGGGTGGTTGGATAATAGTCCTAATATAGATCCCAGTAAGAGATTGTCTACATTTTATCTCCAACTCAACTTTGTATTCCACGTGATTTTTTTCACTTCTACTACGTTTTTTTTTTAATGCCTTAATATGATCACATCTACTTCTAGTCAAAAGTGCACAGATGGTATTTTGGCTTTTATGTTTGTGCTTGTGGTCTTTCCTTCTGAGCAGGCATTAAGCAAATTGCTCCTTCACAGAAACCATTACTTTAATTCCTTACTCCTATTTATATCGATCATGAAATAATCAAATTATACCATCAAGTGGACTAAATGTAATTTGTAAAAAAGGCTTCAGACATGCTCAAAATGAGGAGCTGTAATTAGTAAATCTGTAGATCGATGGTATATTTATGTAAAGTTGACTCAAATGGGTTGTTCCATTTTAAAGCATTGATTATACAAGTCCTGTGTCTAATCTGAGCTTATTTCTAGAGCGCTGGAGCCCTGACAAATGCTATGCAAATTCTTCTCAAGCCAGAGATCTTTATTTAATGATGTTCAAGCCATTATGTCACCTGAGGACTTAGGAAGTCAACACAAGCAACACACTGAAGAGAAGTAATGTGAGACATGAACAAAACTTGACTCAATTAATTACTAAAACAAATATGATTATTAGGCATTCAGATATGAAACTGCAGTCATTTTTGATAACTGTTGAACATTTTTAAAATTTTTCTTACACCAATGGTCAGAAAATAGGTCTTGTCCTGACAGTTCTAAAAATACGTTGTATCTTTTAAATCTAACAAAAATTAAAAGTATTTTTATCAATAAAAAAGGCATACTTTAATAAACTTGGCAACCTCAAATTCTTAATAAAACAAATGCAATCTCTAGAAATTTAATTCTTTCCAGGCGGAGGTGGTGCACGCCTTTAATCCCAGCACTTGGGAGGCAGAGCCAGGCGGATCTCTGTGAGTTTGAGGCCAGCCTGGGCTACAGAGTGAGATCCAGATCAGGCTCCAAAACTACACAGAGAAACCTGTGGTGGTATTGTATTCCCCAAAATATTGTGCATGCTAATAAACTTACCTGGGGTCAGAGAACAGGACAGCCACAATATTAAACATAGAGGATAGACATATGCCTATAATCCTAGTATTCCAGAGGCAGAAATCCCTCTGGATCTCTGTGAGTTCAAGGCCACATTGGGAATAGCCAGGCATGGTGACATATGCCTTTAATCCCAAGAAATGAGCCTTCAACCCCAGGGAGTGATGGCAGATAGCAGGAAGATATATAAAGCATGAGGACCAGGAAGTAGAAGCTTTTGGCTGGTTAAGCTTTTAGGCTTTGAGCAGCGCAGTTCACCTGAGATTCATTCTGGATGAGGACTCAGAGGCTTCCAGTCTGAGGAAACAGGATCAGCTGAGGAACTGGTGGGGTGAGGTAGCTGTGGCTTGTTCTGCTTCTCTGATCTTCCAGCATTCACCTGAATAACTGGCCTCAGGTTTGTTTTTATTAATAAGACCATTTAAGATTCCTGCTACAGAAACCCTGTCTTGAAAAAAACCAAAAAAGAAAAAAGAAAAAGAAATTTAATTCTTACGTTACCCCTTAATAAATTATTATAAAGTATAAAGCCACAGTTAAAGACAAGAAGTGGGTTCTTTTGTTTGTTTGTTTGGTTGGTTGGTTGGTTTTTTGAGATAGTATTTCTCTATGTAGCCCTGAAAATCCTGTAACTCACTCTGTAGTCCTGCCTAGCCTCTGATTCAGAGATCCACCTGCCTCTGCTTCACAAATGCTGGGATTAAAGGTGTGTACCACCACTGTCTGCCTAAGAAGTATTCATTTTGAGTGGGATTAACTACTCCTGAGGGTCTGAGTGGCTTGGGAAGTATGGGTAGCATTAATCCAAACCTTGAGGATTTTGTTTGCTTCTTTGTTTGGTGTTTGGATAGAGTGTTTCAGGCATCCAAGCCTGGATAAGTCTTAAACTTATCATGGAGCTGAGGATCACTGTCTTATTTAGGGTTTCTATTGCTGTGACCAAACACCATATCCAAAAAGCAAGTTTGGGAGGAAAGGGTTTATTTGGTTTACACTACCACATTACTGTTCATCACTGAAGGAAGTCAGGACAGGAACTCCTGGAAGCCGAAGCTGATGCAGAGGCCATGGAAAGGAGCTGCTCACTGGCTTGCTTTCCATAGCTTGCTCAGCCTGCTTTCTTATAGAACCCAAGATCACCAGCGCAGTGATGACACCACCCACAATGGGCTGCCCCCTCATTGGTCACTAATTGAGAAAATGCCTTGCAGCTGTATCTCATAGAAGCATTTCATTAACTGAGGCTCCTTCCTCTCTGATGACTCTAGCTTGCGTCAAGTTGACACACAGAACTAGCCATAGAATCACTGAACTTCTGCACTTCCTGATGAAATCTTCTGAGTCCTGAGTCTCCAGACTTTTACCAGGCTGGCTTTATGTGTTTCTGGAGATCAAACCCAGAACTTCATACATCCTCAGCAAACACTGTATCAACTAAGTTGTATCCTTATGTTGTAAGTCTTAGTTTATGTTGTGGTTGTTTTGTTTGTAGGTTAGTTTCTTTTGATATGTTTCTGTCTTTATTACTAAAAATTAGATATTTCAAACTGTTGTACAATAAATATATATATATAAATATATATATAAATTAATTTACTTGACCAGTACTGATTTTATGTAGTCTTTAAAAACATATAATTTAGTGTCAATCTATCTATGGCTAGTTAATTAGTATAATTCACTTTATTTTTGGTCTGAATAGTGGGTGAATTGTTCCCATGTATGACATTATATGATACTATTTGTCTAAATTGCCAAGTTCATTTGCGCCTTTTTTCCTTAATGTTCTTGGGTACTAGATGGTGAGTGTTTTCTTTCTGGCCCTATAAACCATCAACAAGAGGAATGTATCAAAATGTATTCATTTAAACTAAGAAAATATTAGTAACATTTCCTTTTTCTTGTAAACCTGACACAAAACATTTTCAGTAAAGAGAGGAAAATAAATCAAGTGACAGTGCTGGTTTCCAAAAACTTAGTAGAAGAATAACGATTTCAAACAATAACACTTATTGTTATTTGTCATGAAATGACTCGGTAAATTAAACAGGAAACACTAGTTCCTTATGATTAGCGTATTTCATGAGTCACTGTTGATGGCAGCTTGAATGCCTAATGTGGCCCATGCATGGAGCTGGACCCCGGTTATGGTGGTGGCTTCTGGGTTCAGCTTCTCTCCACCATGCTGCTATCGCAATATGCTTGAAGAATGTCTGTCAGATGGTTTCTCACACAGCAACTGATTCTTGTCCTTTAGATAGCAACATAGTAATTGCATTAGGTTTTTGTGACTCATCTTTGGGAGGCAAACACCAGCGGTTAGCATTTTATTGTGTTATATAAGAGTAGCCATGACTCAACACTGGAAGAAGTCAAATGCCTCCAGGCCCATCTTAGAAGCTGGATTCCAAAGGCCTACAAAAATACAGCAATGGAGAAAGAACACTTAATATAGGATAAATACATGGTCAAGAAATAATAATGACACCTTTATGTCTGAAGAAATTATAGGATTTCAAAATCAGGATTGCATTTTCCAAAAGATTAACTTTCTGAGTAAAAATAAAATGGGTGAAAGAAATAGAAACGTCAGTGGTACCATTTGTTTCCTAATCAGTACTTGACTGAGAAAATGGGTTAAACCACCATACTGCCTGTTTTAAATAAGTAGTCTTCAATTTTGCTTAGTGTCTTTTTCACATGCTACCTTTAGGTAATAAAACTTCATTGGCAATTTTATATTTAAGAACAAGACAGTAAATATGCTTTAAGAGCAAACTATGACCAATTATGTTGATAAGGAACAAAATCATTTTTCTACTCTCTTGTTCCATGCTAATAAACTCAATAAAAGCTGAATTCAATATAAAATCCACAAAATTTTTGAAGGAAAAAAATTTCTGAGCATCAATTATAAATCAAAATAAATTACAATGGATAATACTCACCAATTTTGGACATACATATAAGAAAACTGATATTGTATTAAGTTCTAATATTTCAAGCCTGATATTTTCAGTTAAGTTATTGATAGCCTTAATGTATTTAAAAATCCTAAGAAATTTCAAATAACAATTACATTTATTTTCCTAAATATAAAATATGATACAATATCCATACATTCCATTTATCATTAAACATAGTGATTTACACTAAGAAGAATTGTATTTGAAACTTCTGAAGAGATTCTGAGACATTTACAGAGTTCAGTTAAAAATAACTGGGCTCTGTAGCTCAGTTGGCAAAGTGTTTAGTCCAAGGTTATATTCTCCGTTTCTATAGTAGGAATGAGACAAGGTGTCCCTGCTCCTCTTTCCGCAGTGGCTTCTAATGAAGATGACAGCCATCATTTAAATACACATCATTAAGTAAAGAACATAAATGTCAATAAAACATTTCTTATTAAGTAACAAGCTGATGGCACCATAAAAGTGAAAAATTTCTGAGTTGTAAAATATAGTCAAAGTCATAATGGAGTGCATTAATACAGTTTGACATTCTCTCAGTATTCCTCAGTGAACTAAAAAGGGGCCTTAATTAACAGTGACTTTGATCACTTTACACTTACACTCTGAATGACATAAGAGTGTTTTCCTGGAAACTGATCCTCTTCAAGCATTAATTTAGATATCTCTTCAGTGACACTCAGATGCAGATGCTCTCCAGAAGCTTTGGGTTTTTCCATCTGAATCTTTCAAACTTTCCATTAGTGACACTTGTTTGGGTGGTGTGAGTATTTCCATTAGGCACTTGCTTGGGTCATTTTAAGTTGTATGTGTTAGTGATTATAAGTGCTACATGTTTACTGCTGTGAAAACCATCTTTTTTTCTACCCAATCATATGTAGCTCAATCTTTTAACAAAATCATGACATAAAAATTGAAGGTCTATGTTGGTTTTACCTCTAACACTGTCCCATCCACAGCACTTACTTATGATCTTCCAAATTTATCCATTATGATTGAAGAATTCAAAAGCATTTTCTAAATATAGAGACCTGAATGATTTGTTTTGAAATCTGTAACTGTGAATAAACACACACACACACACACACACACACACACACACACACACACAGAGAGAGAGAGAGAGAGAGAGAGAGAGAGAGAGAGAGATACCCATAATTGTTATATATGTACATATTCATATACATACATGAATTGTTGTTACTGATAAGTCATATCACCAAGAAATTTTTAAATGGTAAAGCAAAATAGATGTCCAGAAGGAAGTCAGTTGATTTTACCAGTGGATTCTGCCTTGACAAAAACATTAATTATATTTTTCAAATAAACATTAGTGCATAAATTGAATTTAGGAAACAATTCTGTGATTTTTTTCCTTCTTTTTATTTATTCTTTATGTCTTTTACATCATGCATCTCCATCCCATTCCCTGTCCCTTCTGCCCTTGTAATCTCCTCCTCAATAAAATAAAATAAAATAAAATAAAATAAAATAAAATAAAATAAAATTTAAGAGAAAAAAGAAAAAATAGTAAGGAGGAAAAAGTCAATCTCATCATGGCAGCTGTAGTGTGACACAGTGAGTCACACAGTAAACCCTTTATCCATGTATCTTTACTTGCAAGTGTTCACTGCAAAATGTCATTGGTCTAGTTCTAGACCTCTGGTTTCTGCTACACTATGGATGCTGGACCCTCAGTGGAACTCCTCTTGGTTATCCTGATGTTGTCCTGGTTGTAGAGATCCTACAGCTTTGGGTCTTTGGGACCGTTCCCCTCACATGCTCCAGCAGATCACAGTTGGGGTGGATGTTGGGGTGAGCCAACACATATCCCTGGTTCTGGGACTGTGTAGTTGCAGGGTTGGTCAGCCTGCCAGCTCTCCCAAGTTCACATGCCTGGGCTGCTCACCCATGCCCTTATTCAGAGGGTCAACTCTACTATGCTGCCCCAAAGGAAGCAGAGGTCTGGTTTTTCGGAGTGCTGCAGTTGAGAGGGGCTTAGATCCAGTCCAACCTGCTGCAGGTGGTGAGGAGTGAGGGGAGGTGTCTTTCCTTTACCACATGGCAGACATGACCTGCTCTCCACTTTTTCCATCCTCAGGGGCAGCTCGCGCTTGCTCCTGTGGACAGGATCAGCTGTATTGTGCTGCCCAGTTGAGGTGCTGGACACTCTCTTCTGAGTGCTTCAGGCAGTAAGGGGAAGAACCGGTTCTTCCTAGGGTTGTCACCAATGAGCAGGCAGGGCCAACTCTGTATAGCCCTTCCTTCTAGGCCTTCGGTGGTATCAGGAGTCAAGGACATCAAAGCAGACAGTGCTTGCAACAGGGGCCATTAAAGCAGGTGTGAGTCCTGGCTACAGCCCAGGCCTAGACATTTACCATGAACCTGGGTGGCATGTGTCAGCCCACTTCTCACTGCCTCAGATATGCCTCTGTCCATAGGACACAAACCACTCTGGCTCTCTGGCTCTCTGGCATAGTGCTCCATACATTTGCTCACCATAATAGTGCCCATCTGGCTGATGCCACATGTGGACCTCATTGTCCATTCACTTAATCATGGCATTGGGCAGGGCACTGCTTTCAAGAATTATAAGGGTGCCTAACTGGCACCTGGTGGGCCTGTGGGTGAAATTCTCACTCTGCTGTGAATTACGATCATTGTTAATAAAAGCTGATTGGCCAATAGCAGAGCAAGAAGACATTGGGTGAGACAGTCTGACACAGAAATAATGATGAGAGGAAGAAGGGTGGAGTCAGAGGTGTAACAAGGAGACACAGAGAAGCAAGATGGGTATGCTGTACTGAAAAAAGGTACCAAGCCACATGGCAATTTATACATAAAAAATGTGAGTTAATTTAAATGTAAGAGTTATCTAGTAACAAGCCTGAGCTACTGGCAAGCATTTCTAAGTGATATAAGCCTCTGAGTGGTTATTTGGGAATTGGCAGGAGGGAAAGAAACATGTTGACATATGGTGCCCACCATCTGGTGTGGATCCACATAAGACCTGAGAAAGCTTTAAAAAGGTTCTAAATGCACAGAAACAGAGCCACAAGGGGCTTCCTAGTCTCTAATGCTGACCTTGGTACAGAGACACATATCTAGACAATTGTTCACAAGATGGAGCTGGCCGCTAGCCACCATGAGCTACGGGGTGTGGTGAGTTTCCCCAACCTCTCATCCAGGCTTCTCCCAGCTGCTGCCTTAAGATTTGAGCTGCTAGTGCCAGCTTGGTTCATGACAGGTTTGGGGTTTTGCTCATGAGACAGAAAAGGTTACAGATGCACAGTAAGAACAGATTGGGATGACAAAAATTTCTAAAGGGGTTACAGTGTGTTTAAGAATATTACACAGGCTTGGGAGAGAAAAGGAAAAGAGTAGAGACAGTCATAGATATAAAAAACAATTTAAAAATAATAAAGTCCTTAAACAAAGAGTAATAAAAACTATAATAAGCCACATAAAAACAGGAAATACACAGAGAGTTTGAATTGTGTATTTTATTGTGTTGTCTTCGGATTTTTTGAATGTTAAGGGGCAAATGATAACTGCTGAGAGAAATTTGATTGTAAAAACCCATATATTAATCCAACCTATATATTTTTAAATTATCTTGACTTCAAAATTTAAGTCAAAAGATATATGAGTTTGGGGAGAGGTTATGCTTTTATTTTCACGGAAAATGAGGGGCTATGAGTTCATTCTTGGTTAAGCAAAATCAGGTTTGATCGAGGAAGACCCCTTGAAAATCCTGGCTACAAACATAAAAAATAAACCTAGAAGAACTACAAGGCATGTGACATATATTGTACCTACTTAAACATAAAACAAAAAATTATCTTTGGCTGGCTTATGTACAATACACAGTTTATATTTGTATTAATACAGTGCCTTTGAAAGTTTATATATTTTAATAACAAGGGGACCAGACACTGATAAAAATAGCTCAGGTGATCCAACATCCAAAATAATTTTTTTTTTTTTTTTTGGTTTTTCGAGACAGGGTTTCTCTGCATAGCTTTGTGCCTTTCCTGGAGCTCACTTGGTAGCCCAGGCTGGCCTCGAACTCACAGAGATCCACCTGGCTCTGCCTCCCGAGTGCTGGGATTAAAGGCGTGCGCCACCACCGCCCAGCCATCCAAAATAATTTCAAGGCCTCTGACTGCAATGATCCAGGCTCACAAAATACTCCAGCCAAGACTTAACATTTATCCTGATTTTTCATGGTCCCTCAAAGATTACCAGTCTCCACTAATTAGCAGGAAGTAGTCTAGAAAACTATGCTCACATTTCCAAAATATTGGTTATAAATATTTGTTTTCATTTAAAGGGGGTTGGTTACAAATTGTTATTAGTCATAGTCAATTTTTTCTAAAATAAGAAAGGGGGATACGATGTAGAGTTGATGGGGGAATAGGTAGATTCCTTAATCTAATTTAATCCAAAAAACAACAATTAATCCCAAAATATTTTACATAGATATGGATTTTAGTTTATTGATAAAAGTTTAAAGTTAATTTCATTTTACTGTATGTATATTTCTACTCTTTATACAGTTCAATCGAAAATGTGATATATAATTAAGAAATACAGATTAAGAGTCATCTATAATAGTCAAACTTATAGTCATGTTAGTTAGGTTTTCTAGGTATACAAAAGTATATTTCAGATGGATAGGTAATCTTCAAACACTTCAAAGACCTATAGAATATGGAATTCAAATGTTTTAATAACATAGACTTTTCATGACAGTGAGACACATCTGCTCCTGGCAGCACCAATTACTTCAACGAGGATGATGGGCATCAAAGAAACTCCATATGGAGTTTGTTTTCTGTATGGCAAAAGCTAGTCATGTGGAAAACAAACTGCCCTTGTCTCAATTGCTGACAGTTACTGCGCAAACTGGACCAGCAGGACACAAGAAAGGCAACTGCCTAACTTTGCCAAGACAAGGTAGGACAGTTCTTCAAGATTTCTGCTTCCCAGGAAAGTCTGGCAGATATTTTAGGCCTGTAAGCTGAACATGGATGCCCCAATATTGCAGAGCAACTTTGGGTGACAGTTCAGGGAGCCTGAGTCCCCTCTCTGTCATTAGGTAACATTTCACCCTTCTTGGGTCTTTGATGAAGTTGAAGGCTAGATAGTTACAGTTTTCTTTAGGTATGAGAAATGGTAAATTAGATATAAAACTTTAAATTCAACAAGGTAAGATAGATAATAGAGTATTTTCTCTAATTTTGTCAAATACAAATAGACTGGATATTGTTACTGTAATTCTTTTTTTTTTTTTTTTAAAGATTTATTTATTATGTATATAGCATATATGACTGCAGGCCAGAAGAGGGCACCAGATCTCATTACAGGTGGTTGTGAGCCACCATGTGGTTGCTAGGAATTGAACTCAGGACCTCTGGAAGAGCAGTCAGTGCTCTTAACCTCTGAGCCATCTCTCCAGCCCTACTGTAATTCTTAATAACTGTTTTGGTTGTATATAATTTTACTACATTAAGGTTAAAACCTTCATTTTTAATTAGTCAAAAGGGGTAAATGTTGTGGATTATGCTCATTGTTAATAAAAAATCTGATTGACTGATAGCAGGGCAAGAAGACATTGGATGAGACAGCCTGACACAGAAATAATCATGGGAGGAGAAAGGGCTGAGTCAGGGGAGTAGCAAGGAGACAAAGAGAAGCAAGATGGGCATGCTGTGCTGAGAAAAGGTACCAAGCCACATGGCAAATAAATACATAAGAAATGTGGGTTAATTTGAATGTGAGAATTAGCTAGTAACAAGTCTGAGTTATCAGTAAACATTTATAAATAATATAAGCCTCTGAGAGGTTATTTGGGAATTGGCAGGAGCGAAAGAAATATCTGATACACCACCCAAAGTCTAGTGACATGGGGAGGAGCTGTGTTTGTCCTCTAGCGATCTAGGAATCTACTAGAAGCAGCGGGCCATTTCTGTGCTTTTAGTCAAGAAAATATTGTCATTTTAGAGTGACATGACAAAAAAGTAACATAAAATGAGATGAATGAAGGTGAAATGCAAATTAAGATACACTGAGTGATTATTAAGCCTCAGAAATTCTAACGATGAGAAATCATCTTTTTTTGTTATTTTTCTTCAATATTAGACATTAACATAGGGAATCATGGGAAGAAAACAAAGACACTGCAGGCATGTGTCCACTGAGAAAGACTGAATGCTGAAGATGAGTATCAGCAGCCACACATCTGTCAGCCCCAGAATGCTAGAAATCTTCAATTAGAGATAGACAACACCAGCTACCAAAGCAAACAGCTTCAAATCAGTAGTTCTTACTTTGAAAGCAGTCAGGAGCTAAAAAGGAGCCATCTCTCTAATAGAAGCAGCTTCTAAATTTAAGTGTGGAGAGTTATGGAACTGAGTCCTAAACATAAAAACAATTTAAAACACACACACAAAAAGAACAGCATGTTAAAAACATTAAGCAGTGGAGTTTGTGTTTCCATAACTCATCTGACAATTTCTGTTTGGGAAGCATGATGTAATTGAATTATCTTTGCATTAACTGAAATGAAAACAGCCAAGCGTCAATGGGTCAAATATAGCCCTAAATGTCTCCTTCATGTAAGTCTTCAGTTCGTGTGTGAAGGCATCTGACCTATATACGCACATGCCAACCAAGAGTCCCAGCAAATGTCACACAGCTTTATCCAGGGGCCACACTCCTGCTGTGCACAGGCAGTGTGAATAGATCCTCTTTCCTGCTGTCCGCATTAGCTTACTGTTTTGTGTTTGTTTGTTGTTGTCTATAGAGATTTTGCCTACATACATGTTTGTACTCCACATGCGTGCAGTGTGTATGAAGGGCAGAAGAAGGGATCCCCTGAAGTCACTGGAGTTACAGTTGTGAGCTGCCATGTTGGATCTGAGAATTGAAACAATGTCCTCTGCAAAAGCACCCAGTGCTCCAAACCTATGAACTGTCAACACTTGCCCCAGAACTGCTGTTTTAATATGAATTAAACAAAAGAATAAAATGTTTCTGGAGAAAGAATAGAGTTTTGTGATTTAGTATAGTAAAAGTCTTGTACTATTGTGATTTATTTATTTTTTGCATGCACTCCCCTTAATCCTGATATGTGCAAATGCTTTCATCTGGAATGAACAATGTGTTTATTATAATAGCTAAAGCAGTTGCCAGTGCAGTCCTGCTAACTAATGTCTGTGAACATCTTGGGACACTTTAAGATTTTTTTTTCACTTTTAAATGTACAATGTGCATGTGGCTCTCTCCGTATTCTCTCTCTTCCACGCAATCTCTCTCTCTCTCTCTCTCTCTCTCTCTCTCTCTCTCTCTCTCTCTCTCTCTCTCCTTTCTCTCCAAATAAAGCTCTAGAAAGCTAAAGAAAAAAAAATAAATGTACATGTGTTGCTTGTGTGCAAACACAGGCACATACTCATGTGTGCAAGTGATTGTGGAGTTCAGAGTCCTCGAGCTGGAGCTGTAAGCAGGTGTGAGCCACCTGACATGGATTCTAGGGTCTGAATTTAGGTCTTCTGAAAAAGCAGCATATGCTCCTAACTGCTGAGCTGTCTTCTGATCCCTAAATTCTTCAGCTTCAGGTTCAAATACTCTGTCCACTACCATAAGGACTCTGTGTGTGTGCGTGCGTGTGCATGAGCATGTGTGTGTGTGTGTGTGTGTGTGTGTGTGTGTGTGTGTGTGTGTTCATGTTGGTTCATGTGAAAGCCAGAGGTAATTTCCTGTGCCATTACTCAGGTGCCTTTACCTCATTTTTGGATACAGGGTTTCTCAGCAGGATCTGGGCTAGCCTGGGTTGTAATGAGATCCAGAAGTCTACCAACTTCTCCCTGTTCAGGACTGGGGATCTGTGCACACACCACCACTGCTGGCTTCTGAATGGGGTCTGCTTTCTTCATTTGGTGGGGGTTAAGTCATGGTAACTGTAGACATGCATGCCAAATCATACAACATTCTCTAAGCTTCCTTAATTTAACATTAATAATTGCGTGTCTGAATTATGATTCAAAGTTACAAAAATACCATTATTGGAAAGCCTTCTTCAGTAAATTTGTAAATTTGGAAAATGCCTTCTGATAGTTTATATCCAAAGGGAAATCAGGAGATTTAGATATCTATGGAAGGTAGAACTGAGAGAATATATAAAATGTATCTAAGGTAAATGCAGCAAGCATTCTGTATATGAGGACACAGAAAGTCTCTCTATTAACTTGAGTATTCTTTGTTCTTAGGAACATGGAAATGTTGATTTCTATCTAGAATATAGTTTTGTACTGAATTAGTCGGTAATGAGTCCAGCACAAGGGTACATTGGCAAAAATTATTAATCAGATTGAGAACTTTCACAATTGTGCTAGAATTTTGGTATTGAACCATATGCCTCTTCAGGGGAGTCTTATAAGTCTACTGCCCTCTGTAAACAGAGCTCTACATAGAAAGAGAAGCACTGTGTCTCATGAAGAGGAATCTGTCTTTATTAGGCATCTCTAACTGCTAATAAACATACCTTAAGTGAAGTTCAAATATGTCATTTAATAACTTCCACTCATGAGCTCTATTAACTCCCCATGGGAGACTGGGAAACAGACATTTTCTTTTGTACACAATGGCCTCTGAAGTATTTGCAAGCAATATGCACATTCCTTCCAGCTACACCCCAACTAAAAAGAATATATACGTTAAATTTGTTCCACTCGATTTTATCAGCAAGAAACAATCTTAAAGTTCCTCCTATTGGTATCAAATACATGTTGCTGGGGGTATTTGATTTTGTATAAGGGACAGAATAAAAACAAAAAAGAAGGTAAAGCATGAAAAATGCTGTTGTCCTCATTAAAATGTGATTAAATGCTTCAACTTCCAGCACATTAGCTCTGACATTTTGTCTTTTAAACGATGTCAGGTAATGAAGGTCAACAGAAGCAAGTGTCCTGCTTCTGGTCCTTGGCAAGAGGCGCACTGTGCTTGAGTCTCACAGCAGGCTCCTGTCAGCGTGCACAGCCTCTCTCCAAGTACTAGCTTGCAGCTGGCTCTAGCATATGGTACTGTATGCAGATATTTCTGGGGCCCACTTCCTTGATCACTATTTAATGATTAATTACTGCAGCCTGATGTCGGGGTGAGACAGTCTATGCTTCAGGTAAAAATCTTAACTATAGAAAAATGACAGCAGGGATGGTTTTGAAAGCCAAATTAACATTGTATTTCTTCTAATGAATGACATGATTTCGGTATACATTTGTAAGAGTGAAGTAGGGGGGGAAGAGGCAAAATTCATCAAATAAAAATGCCAACAATGACAGGCATGTTGTTCAGCAGAGTACTCTGATTGACACTTATGTTGAGGAGAGCACAGACACACACAATGGCTAATTCTCTACTGGAAGCAGCAAACAACTTTCAGTGGACTTTTGGGGACATAAAGGCTTTGATCTGTGCAAAAGGTCCTCTGAGAGTATTCCTAGTCAACAACTAAGAGGTTTATTTTCTAACAATGTATTTTCTAAAAATGGGTGGTATTGAGGTCCCTAAACCCTGAAAAATAAATTGTCAATATTCTCTTTAGCATGTGAGACAGTTAATGATCAAAGAAATAACTTGGCAAAATATCCAGTTTGAGGACAAATTAATGTAGCATAATTTTATGATTTTCATCTCACAATAGCTGTGTAACTTTGATGAAACAAATTGTAGTTTAAAAGTTGAAGAGGAATTTGCCATCTAGTCACAATCTGAATTATACAATCCAAATGAAACACTTCAGATTCTCAGAAATTTTGATTACCTAGAATAATTCAGGTATTATTAAAAGAATTACTGAATTAAATTGCTTTGTTGTTTTCTTTATAAAATACAGACAGGCATGATTGTTAATGTTCTATTTTTTGTAACTACAATTATTCTTAAAATATTCAAAATATTTGAAGGGAAACAAAATATCTAAAAAATAATTCTGTTAAATAATGACTATTCAATAATATTGGTCCCTGTCCTTGACATGTGGCTTGATAATGAATTAAGAGGTTATTGGAAGTGTTTTAGGAAGTGAAAGAGAATTTCTAAGGTCAGTTGAGATTGTAGTATTTGCCATTAAATTAGTTCGTACAGATCATTAATCCAAAAATGGGTATTTATGAGCTTATTCTATATAAATAATAATGTTGTTTTCATTGAGTAATTTTCAAATGCTGCTTCTGTGTCTAGGACAGATTCTTGAATTATCTTTTAATTTCAAATGGAGCATCTGAGGGCTGGAGAGATGGCTCAGCACATAAGAGCACTTGCTGCTCTTCTTGAAGACACAGGTTCAGTTCCTAACACCCAGGTCAGGTGGTTCATAATCACCTGCAACTCCAGCTGTAGAGAATTTGGCATTCTCTTTTGTCCTCCATAGTCACCTGCATGCACGTGTGCTTATATCCACAGACATGTCGACATGGACATACACAAATTAAAAAGTAACTAAGCATAATCACAGTAGAACAACTGTTTAGCTGTGACAAAAAATAAAGCAACCAGTTTTACCATGACCAGCATACTTCATTGCAACTAGGTGCTACTGGCATTTCAGTGCTGTTAATGTATAGAAAATAGTTTTCATTTTATGTTCAGCTATCTACCTCACATTTCCCCACACACATACCTGTCAACAAAAAGGGAGATCAAAGTTTTTAATACATAACAGCAATTGGTGAGACTTGTGATCACATCCAGCTACTTTGTGTCAGCAATATCAAAGTCAAAATCTCAATTACCTAGATGGGAAGAATTATTTGTAAAATAAGGAAGAATTATAATTTCAAGAGGATTTGTTTTCCCTTGTTAGACAAAAAACACAAGAAACGAATGAGACTTACCTCAAAACCCTGGAGAAATTAATGCTGCCTGTAACTGTCACCTTATTTCTTCCAGCATGTTGTCTTAAACGCTGTTAAAAATATAAAAGGCAAATTACTTTGTTTCCAATCTTTATGTCCATATGACCATGAGGGTGCCTAATGCCAATTAATATAACTACAATGCAAGACCTGCATTGATGGCTCCATGAACATCACAGAAGAGGATAGAGAAAGATCCAGAAGACGAGGGCATCTGCTATGTCTCCTACACAGGACAAGAAAGATAGACCCATGAAATCTCAGTATTATGCCTGACTAAACACAACCTCAATAATGAAAACCCCAACTGACATACTGATGTCGCTGAGAGAGAACTTAGAAGGACCCAACCCTAGATGAAGAGCTATGGGCAATTAATGACTGCAGAGAAAGGGTGGTTTAAATAGATTTTTAATTCATCAAAGTTTTTCTTTAAATATCATTTTTCTTCACTTAAAATGTCAGTTAATGAGTTCTAGGGGAGGTGGTAGAGAACAGATTTTCAATTTTCAAGATATCCAACAAGGCAAACACAGATGAGGGAGGTTGGATGCATTGGTACAGTGTATTAATCAATTCTCAGTGGCTCTGATAAAACACCATGAACAAATACAGTGTAGAGAAGAAACAATTTATTTTAGCTTATTGTCCAGAGTAGAAGGCCATAATGGTGAAGGAGGCACGAAATCTGGCTGACCACTTTTCCTCACACAGGAAGCAGAACTATGAAGTGAATTTGTGGCAAGTCTATATAAATCCTTAAAGCCCACTTCCAGTGACATACTTCCTCCATCAAGTCCTGCTATTCTCAAAGTCCTCAAACAGTACTATGAACTGGGCCCAATGTTCAAATATATGACACTATGTATGGTGATATTTTATTTGTATTAAAATGTTATTTGTATGTTAATACATAAAGTTGCCCAGGGGTCAGAGCTATTAGCAAGCCATAGGAAAGCAGGGCAGTGGTGGCATACGCTTGTAATCCCAGCACTTGGTAGTCAGAGGTAGGCAAGTCTCTGTGTGTTCAGGGATACAGCCAGCATTGGATACACACGCCTTTAGTCTCAATACCAACCACAGAAGACCTGGAGGTCTATACAGACAGGCAGTGACAAGGAAATCATGTGGTTGGGTTTACAACCAATGAGAAGGCAGAACAGAAACTCTATATAAAACTTTAACACAGGAAGTAGCTCTGGTTCGGAGAGGTAGGAGCACCGCAGGAGGAAGAGTAAGGTTTTAGCTCTTAGCTCTGACCTCTTGGCTTTCTTCTTTGCATTGATTCTGTGGTTCTTATTTAATAAGACGGTTGGTTACATCTACAACTATGTTTCTCATTTAAACCATGACAGTATGACAATCACCCTGCCAAGATGCCTTACGGGGTGCTCAGTTTACCTCTGAAGGAACCATCAATTAGAATGTCTGAGAGACCTGTTTTGAGCTTCTGCAAGTGACAGAAGAAAAAATGGACAAAGTAAAAGGTGACAGAAATGGGTTAAGGTGCATCTGTTTCCTGAATCCTTAGGAAAGTGCTGGCATTAAGTAGAGAATTAATGACAGTCATTTATCTTGATTTTGGTGGAATGGCCATGTAATCATACAGTAAGTGAACATGATATGTATCCACAAATATGAGGTAACAAACTCACTCAGCTTCCTCTAAAGCCCCTAAAAAGTACCTCCTGATTTCATTTGGTTGATCTGTCATATTTATATTCTTGACTTAATGAAGCCTAAAGAGTCAAACTCATAGTGTTATGATGACTTAAGACCACAGCTTTGAGAGTTCACCATCCAAATAGCAAAATTTCTTAATGCCATTTTTATAGGACTTAAAAGACATTAAACTAAATACAATTGCTGCTACATAAAATGGTAGAATAGTTTTTCACATATGCTATATATGCAAATACAGTATCCCATCTCAACCTCCAGTGCCCATAGCAAGTTCCACATGCAGTTTAGTTTGAATAACTGTTATTGGCTCTTCAAGCTTCTAAATCTTCCTCTTTGTATGTACTACATCAGGGCTAAGTTTGCAAAAGAAATATAACAATATCTTATACAGAAGATCTCCTTGTTTTAAAGCTTAGTTTAATTTTGCAAAATGTCCTCTGACATTTTAAATAAATTCATAATGCATCATAATGACCACCACACATAGGACCTGAAGGAAACAAACAACAAACAAACAAACAAAAAACAGTAACTCGCCTGAATGTCAAATGTGTCATTTGTCTCCTACTTCTTGGGTAGATGTTAAGCTGAGGATAGGGAATTCAGAAAATAAGGGAATTATAATCTAAAAATATAAACTTCAGTGGGTATATGCTGTGGGGACATTCAGTTTCCAACTTTAAGAGCAGCAGGAAATGTATAAACCACTCTTTCATCAGCCACTGAAAAATCTTATTGCATTCACATTTAAGAGTTATGAATGTCAGTCAGTACAGACAGCCCAGCATAAAAGGAATAATAGTGTTGCTCATTATGATTTCTTAATAAAAATCTATCATTTATCTATCTATATTTAAAAAAAACATTTTCCTGCAAATAAGTTGGTACCAACAGAATCATCTAAGATGGGTTCATGAGCTGGCCACAAGGCTGATGACTCAGAATGTGGCCACAGGACATGCATCCAGTAGTGAGAAATATCCACCCCTCCCCTCCCACCTCTTGTGATATGCTCAGTAAACTTCCTTTATGGCGTTTTCTACTTTTTGTCAGTGGGATGCTGACAAGCATGACAATCATGTTTTATAGAGGTGTGCTCTTTAATGCATTGATGTGTAAAATAGGTTTACTATACTTAAGGACGCTCTTTCCTGGAAAGACTGTGTCACAATTACTTGACTATAATGATAGACAAAAACTCAAAATAGCCTCATTTGCGATAAGCACCAGAGGATGGAATGCACGTTTTGACTATCCAACTTTGTCGAAATCCTTTTTCTTTGTTCTTCAAGAGTAGCTTTTCCCATAAACTTTGCAGCATTACTAGTCAGACTCCAACTTATATTTTTCAGTTTTTCTCATTATTCCATGACTCTTATTCTTAAGACATAGGAGGAACATTTATTTTGGATGTAAGTAAAATTAAAAGCCATAATTCTCTCTCTTCTGAGACTTATGATGAACATCTTTCAGGACTTAAATTTAATTACATTGGATTATAATTGCATGCTGTCAAAAGTTAAAAATACTAGATGATCTATCTTTAATATAGAAAGTGTTTAGAAATCTGCATGTCAAAATTAAAATAATTGTTCATTCAGTCATTCAAGAATATATAGAGGGAGCCAATGTGAGCAGGCGATCAAAATTGATAGGTGCCAAGACATGAGGGAATTCAGTTTCAGAGGAGAAAAAGACATACATACATTGTCAATTTTCAAAGGGGGATTTCGGGATTCTTGAATCCTTAAAAGATGGTAAGAACTGAAAATAGACGAAAATGTAGAAAAAAAAAGAGCAAGAGATATTTTCAGAAACTCTCACCAGGGTCTGCAGGGTTTGGTGTTTCCTGGATCTAGGATGTTCTACATTTTGGGGCCATAAGCTAGTGTCTGACTATGGTTAGGAAGTGAAGAAATGTGGCATTAACTCCTAACTCCTATGGGGTTCAGACAGTACCAGGACAGTAGTACAGGGCCAAGTTCTCTGATTTGGGGGAATCAAAAATGTATATTTTCCTATGTACACCTGTATCTCACTTCAGAATGAGGGTGGATTGAATCTTTGAGGAGTCCATAACAAAGGACCACCTCAGCAAGAGAAATTATTAGGCCTCATAAGGGAGTTATTATATTTTCTACAGAGAGATTTTTCAAGAAAGAGGGTCACAGAAACTCTGGAATCAGTGAAGGGACCTGGGAATGGTAGAGGCAAATTAAAACTTCAGCCGTTATTGGAAAAATATGACCCTAGTTTTGTCAATAGTTATTAGTGACTACCACATTTAAGCCAGGCTAAGGAACTGAGGCATCATCAGTACATGGTTTCTCTAAAACTATTTTCATGTGTCTTTCACTACTATTTTTTTTGTGAGGGGGGCATAATGTTTGATTAGGATGTTGTACAACTTTTAATATATATAAATTGAAAAAATATACATATAATATGTATATATACATATATAATTGTACTACTTTCTGGCTCTATTTCTTTGGAGAAGTTAGCTATCAATTGTGTTCAAATATATGATTAAAATATTCTCCTTTTCCAAGTTGCTTTCAAGGCATCTCTATGTGGTGTTTTTTTAATCTTGAGTACATGAAAAAAGTTTTAAACTGATTTTTAACTAAAAATAAATTTATACATACTTCTGTTCCACAACATGACACTTTCATAAGCACATATGTTGTAGACTTATTGAATCATGCTAATTAACACTTGCTTATCATTTATTTGTGATAAGGATTTTGAAATTTTATTCTTGGAACAATCATCAAGTATTCAATATTTTATTATATTTTATTTATTATTGAGATATGATCTCATATATGTCAGTCTAAAACTCTAATTTGCTATTTATTCAAGAATGGCCTTGAACTTATGATTCCCCTGCCTTCACCTTACAAGTATGGGGATGATAGGCAAGAGGCATCATGCTCATATTTGAGGTGCTGGTGCCAGAACACAGTGCTCTAACAACTAAGTTATTTTCCTGACCTCCAACACAGATTATTAAAGATATTTTACTTTCTCTAGTGTGCTCTTACTGTCTTTGATAAAATCAATTAAGCATGAAAAGAATAACAGGACTTTTTCTGGCCTCAGAATGCTTTCCTTTTGGTCTTTGTGCATTTTTAATGCTATTAGCACTCTGTTTTTACTACAGCTTTGTGGGATTTTTACATCACGGGACACAGTGTCTCTCTCTTTATCTTTTTGCTCGTTTACTTTGACTTTTCTGGGTATTTTGCTGTCCTATTCAAATACTGTTGGCTTTTCTTTTTACAATTATGAAGAATGCCACTAGAGTTTTAAAAAAACCCCTTTCTCTTTATTTTTAAGTATAGATTCTTCAATAAAGTTTTCATCACTACAAGTCAGGTCCTGCACTGATCTGTTATTTCATTGATTTCATTTACTAAAGTTTTGTGGGACAAAGCACTGAGGATTTTCTCCTCAGAGTTTAAATTTTTATTTGTAATTAGAATTTTTATTTTTTTCAGGTAGTCTATTGTTAGTATTCAGAAATGCTACTGATATTTTCTGTGTTGACTTTGTACCCTTCAAGTATTACATTTGTTCTCAGTTCTACAGTTTTTTACATGGAGTCCAAAGATTTTTCTATGTACAAGATCATGATGTCTGCAAACACTGGACATTTAGCTTCTCTTTTATTATTGAAAGCTTTTATTTCTTTTTCTTAGGTAATAAAAACAAGAGTTCAGATGTAAGGCTTAAGTTATAACTGACATGTTCGGATATATTTTATTTGGAATCTTTCTAAGTTAAAAATCATCTTAATTAAATAATATGATTCAGAAGACTATAAACTCTGAGATTGTGTGATGTTTACACAGATGGAATTTTAAACTTGAAAGTAATGGAAAGAGTTGACTAAATTAAAGTGTTGATGTAAAAAAATCCTTGTCCAGCAAGATGGCTTGGTTGGTAAAGGGCCTGAGGATCTGATTTTGAATGCAGAACCCATGTGATACAAGGAGAAAATAGATATCCACAAGCTGCCCTCTGATTGCCACAGACAAACCATGATGCATGTACACACACACACACACACACACACACACACACACACACACACACACAATTAGTAAAGTAAAAGTAATAAAATCCTGAAAGGGTAAAGGTTCATTAAAGAAAGTAGGAATTTAATAGATTTAACTTTTTAGATTTTAAGCAAAAGGAAAAGTAAGACAGGTTTTAGTGTTTTATTAATTGTATTCTCTACCTTTATGCACAAAATGATGAAGAGAAGAACAAATATGACAATTATCCCTTTTATGTCCATTGCTTTTCAAACTTTTAACATTTTTGTCATAGTGTTTGCTACAGTCACTAGCTAATAGTCCCTTATTTCAACCTAATTGCAGTTCTATGCTGAGAAGTTACTGATTCTAGTCTTCTAGATGAGAAAACAGCACACACGATATTGTCATTCTATCACTGTTAAGGAACTATCAATCCACTTAACCTCACCAGTTCGCAATTGGTTTCAGCTTACAACACAATCTTCAGAGTCCAGAATCTATAGTCACTAACACATTAAGAAAAAATAAATATAAATATACTATATGTTAGTAACTCACTTACCAATGTGCTTATATGACACATTAATGATAAAAACCTAGTTTATGTTGTCTGAATTATAAAAAGCCTCTGTGCTAAGCTGTTTTAAAATGTGTATTTATTAAACAGGTATAAATTTTAAGAAGACTAATAATGTACATGATTAAAATTCAACAAGTACCAGTTTCTATGTTAGCATTCCAACTGTTTTAAAACAACTTTATACTGGATGAATTGAAGATTCCCTCTTACATATATATTTGCATGTAGACACTACTTTAAATCCAATATGCTAATTGACTTTGAAGAAGTATTAGTACCTGGAGACTCAAAATTAAAGTGTATTTCCTCTTGGACAAAAATCACTCAATTCAAGTAGATAAGAAAATGTTTAAATAGAAATATAATATTTATTGACAATCATAAATATATACAAGAGATAAAATGGGTCATTCCACCTGACTGCTTATCTAAGGATGTATGCAGGAGGGCATTAATATATAGGCTTCTATTTGGGCATATAAAAGCAGAATTGTAAGTGGTAGTGTATTAGTAAACACTAAAGATATAGAGAAAATATTTTAAAATTCAGAACTTATTAATTAATGAAGATATAATGCCATCTTCTAAGTAGTATAATGGTCTCAGTTATCGTCATCTGGGGATTTAGTTGAGAAGGGGAATTTTATTTATAAATGTGTAAAAACTACAGTTTATATTTCTTCTTTAAAGATTTCTCTTTGTGTGTTTGCTAAATTTAATCTTTATATGTCCTTCAATCTATATTGTCATGCTCCTCAGGTGATCTTTTTTATTCAGTGTTTTTCATGATGTCATTTAATATATTATTTACTAACACCACTGCAAAGTTTTCTGTCCTCTACATTAAGACATTTCTTTTTAAACTTCATTATTATGGTACTCTTTCTTCAAAAGCATTGTGTTTTCCTTCATTCTTTTGTAAGGACCTGGACTTTAAACCTATCTATATGCATATTATATTTATGACAAATGTAATTAAAACTAAAAATGTATATAATTAGCATTGCTTGCAATAAAAGGTGATGATACTTTAAGAAGTATAAGATAGAATTAATTTTTTATCTCAACTAACTTTTGCATTTGTAGTTCAAACATTTTTTAACAATGTTAAATTATGTGAAATAAAGATTTATTCTTATGAGTGAATATATAATAAAATAATAATGATACTTTCTAAAAAGGCTATAATTTAAACTTGCCGATGCAAATTAGTGAATATGGAAGAGAGAGTGTGTGTATACATATATATTTCTTCTATTTTGCTTATTCAAGATTCATACTTTAAATTTTGAGAGGGAGTTGTGGGAACATTGGAAGAATTTAAGGTATAGAGAGATGGAAATGATGTACATATATTCTTACTCATGTATGAAAACCTCAAAAAAAATTAAATTTAAAAATGAAACAATTTTTTTCAAAATCTTCTTAAACATTTATTACCCAGATTACTCCTAGTTCTCTGACTTAATTTAAAGTTTCTCACATGTATGTGCATGTCTATGTACGATGACTGTAATATTTTGTAAAGTTATTTATGCCTTATTCTAATCACTTTTATGCTCTTTGACCTTTCTTTGTTTCCCTTATATACTTTGGGGGAATTTGTAGTTTATTTTTTTTATAGTCTGATATATGTACAATGAATCTTGGCCATACTATCTCCCCTCTGACCCTCCTTCTCCATTCTTAATGCATCTACAATTTCTCTTTTTAATTAATTAGTATTTATCCACCTTCATATGCATATACACATACGAATACATGCAATTCTCTCACACTATCTGTTCCTGATAACTTAAGCAATATCCATCCCATAAATAGTAAAATGTGATATCCAGCACCTTATAATTTTTCAAAAATGATTTGGGCTATTTTCTACCTATTAAAGTATTGTTTTTATTATTACTGAAGGATTCCTGTTCTATGATGCCGAGTTATGAGCTTTAATTCTGATTATTAATTTGTCTGCTTTGAACTTTTGGTATCTCTTCACAGATAAGCTTTTGAAGTCATAGATCTAACCTGTCTATTTGTTAAAAATGTCTTCCTGTTCTTGACTATTGTTCTCCATTATGTTAGGTGTGGAGCAAAATAAAACTAATTCAGACTGAAACTTAATAACTAATTCAGAATTTATTTGTAAGTCAAAAGATACCATATGGAGAAAAATCTTAAGATTAGATACAACAACTAGGAGCAATACCTAGGTTCATTAAAGTAGCAGCATACAAGATTATGTCACAAAACAATGATTTCTAACCATACCACCTGTTACTTCTCAAATGTCAAAAAGTGTTCTTCAGAAGGTAAGAAAGAGCTGAAGGGATGAATCAGTGGGTAGAATGCTCCCATGCATACATGAGGTTCATATTCCCAGTACCCACATAAAAAGCCAGACCCAGCACGGTGTGTCTATAATCCTATCCTTCAAAGGCAGATACATATGGACTCCTGGAGTTTCACTTCTCTGAATTGCACTTTACTTAATATTTTAAGGCCTTTCCTGATAGTGATGATTTGCATGTATTTTGGCATCTCATCCATTACTTCCAGTATACATCTTTGTATTTTAATTTGTTCTTAACTGCTCACTAGTAATTTCATAAACATAGGGATTTTACAGTGTCAAATGATAAAAAAGAATGTATTTTACAAATTAATCACCCACATCTTTGTGTGTGTGTGTGTGTGTGTGTGTGTGTGTGGTGAAAAATAATTAAGATCTTGGTAATTTTCTTTCCGGCTTGTTTCTGTTTTTACGTTTTTGAAATGTACTTAAGTTATAAGACTTATAGATGAGACTATGGTTTTGGGACCATTTTCCATCATTTGCCTATTAATATACCGAAGCCATTTAAGGAAACAGAATTGTCCTTTTGTAGTTAAATTTGCTTTTTTTATTTGATTAAAATATATAATTAGATTTATAATTTCATCTATGTTATAGTGTTCAGTTTGGTAGATTTGCTACCATCAGGGCTACAGATAAAAGTGTTTCAGAACACTTTTATCACCTAAAGGGAACCTCATGCTAATCACTTGTGCAGAAGATTACCGCTGGCTGTGGGCATTTGATGGGGAAGGCTGTTAACCTCATTGCAGAGAGAGAAAGAGTAAGGGAGCAGGGAAAATAAATACTGAAACCTACCTTGAAGAATACTCCTCTAGGTAAGCATTGCTTACTAAATTATCCACAGCCCCTCAAAAAGTACCATGATGTAATCTAAAAGTGACATCAGCAAACAGGGAATATTTCACACTTAGACTACAATCTCATCTACCTCAGCTATTTCCAATCTCCAAGATGCTCTGTGCCTTCCATGTTCCAAGAAGTTTCATGAATAAATAACACAAATTCCCCACCATTTTGACTATGGAAACCATGACTTCACTAGTGCGTTTTTTGTATATCTATAAACCCCAGGCTGATAACATCAGAACAGAATAAATTCATGGGAATTCCATACTTAATTGTTCCTTGTGCCCAACTGACCAGAGCAAATATTCCTTCTGCCTTCAATTCTCACTTTTCTTGTTTTTTAATGCAATGTCAAAACAAAATATCTTACTAATACTTAGTGACAGAAATATATAAATGCATGTCTATTTCAACTTCCTAGAAGCAGTAGTTTATTTTTGTTACATACAGATATATCAATTTTTTGCTGGAAGTCTGGACAATTCAATAAATTCTCAGAAGTTATGTGCATGTGTCAATTTGAGGTCTAAGCATCCTATCTATAATAATCATTCCTAATATCACAACATCGAATGTTCATGCCAGAAAGTTAAGAACCATACATTTATTTTATCTATGTTCTTTAACATCATTGAATGTGACTGCTTGAGCTCAGAATAAAACTCATAGCACAGTGTTATCTTTGTAGGGACTGTCAGAGCTGCCTGAGCTCAAAGTGTCTCCCTGAGGTTGGGCTGGGGTTGTTACACTAATAACTGCCATCACTCCAATTTCTTATGGTAGGTTGAGTCTTTTGGTTGATTTCCAGTGGCTCAGCCATGAGAAGGGGAAACAAAGAGTTTTCGAAATCTTTGTCAGTTTCTCACCTACCACCATATTGTCAAAACACACCTAATAACTACACAGCAATACTTAACTGAGGTATACTTTAAATGTGTAATTTATATGGGTCCTCTGTAGTTGCCATAAATAGGTCTTTTAATAAAATAACCTGCTTTCTTTTTTGAAAAAGAATATTCTATTGCCAAAAGAGGAAGTCAGAGGAAGTCAGACTGTGCAATTGCTCAATGGATGAATGTCTGTGTCAAGTTCACAGTCCCAGATTATACCTGCCAACTCTACCTTCAAAGGAAAAAATTAGCTCCCAAAATTATTTGTTCTGTGACCAACACAGACTCTCCTTGTAAACACACACACACACACACACACACACACACACACACACACACACACACACACACACACACGTGTGTTATAATGATAAAGATAGTGATAATAATGAAAAGAAACGAAAAAGAAAATGTCCCTCTGCAGTATTAGCGGACTTGGACCATCTTATGAAGAATCTCATTAAGATAGTAAATAAACTTACCTTAGCAAATGAAATGAATGAAAATATATTGATATAAAGTAGGCCAAAAAGATGTGATTATCTTTAATTCATGAATTATCTCTCTATGCTTGCAGCATTAATAATTATATCAAGCATTAAAGCCTGTATTACATGTAATGTAAGTGAATATTACATGTTTCAATTAATTGTTATATTTGAATAAAACATAATCATGCTTCATGCTTGTTAATTCTTGTCTGAACTGATTCTAAGTACCTACCGAACCTTGATGTGACTTGAGTGTTTAAGAAATTAATCACCTACACTGACAGATTCAAAATATTAGAGAAAATGTGTTTTGTTTTTAAAAAAAATCTTACTTTTTCACTAAATAAAAGTTGCTGCATCAACTTTTAGGATAATTTTTAAGATGTCCTTGTAGAAGTTGCCATAAATGTCGACATTTTCAGCAACATAAATTTATAGTTACACTGAATTTTTATGGCACTATAAAATCCCTACTCATGGTGACATCTTTAGCTTCATTTTCACAGAAATATAAGAATTTGTCTCTTAGACCTGTGGTTTATTCTGAAGAGAGGACAATGAGGCAACAAACTGCCTTGGTAGTCCCAAATAAGCATACACACACACACACACACACACACACACACACACACACACACACACATAAAATCAGAATTTAAAACTTTAGTTTGTAACTTTAATATTAAGTACCATAAGGTGTGAAATCAAAAATAACAGAGTCATTATATTAGATGATTCAGATGTAGAAAAAGACTATGAGGTTAGTACTTCAACATATATAAGTAAACTAGATAATATCAAATAGTAAGTAAATTCCAGAAGCATACACAGTGTAAATGTTGATGAGTGATAATTAAAAAGTAATAGAAAACTCTAAGTAGATTAGGCACAATTTTGGACAGACATTAAATAAGTTACCCAAAGAAGAAAATCTAACAGATGAAAACATAGAACCATTTTCTTTCATGTTCTTTCCATCAAAATCTCAAAGAAGAATAAAAATCAAGACTTCCTAATGTCTTCCAAAATCTAGAAATATTGAGAATATTTTCAAACTTATTCTGAGAAGAGCACCATCTTAAAAATGATACCCAACACTCTATAAATACCCAGAGAGAGAGAGAAAGAGAGAGGGGGAGGAGGAGGAGAAGAGAAGAGAAGAGAAGAGAAGAGAAGAGAAGAGAAGAGAAGAGAAGAGAAGAGGGGAAGACAGAAGGGAAGGAAGTGAAGGAAAAATTGCTGAAAGACTTAGCTAGAGAAATGAGGTAAGAAATAAATAAAATGTTTCCTTCTTCAACCTAGGAAGGAAAAATAACTACATCTGCTGACTCCTGAAAATGTTAATGAAAATATTTATCATATGAACCACCTAAAGGCCATATGTCTATGCAAAAACTTACTTCATAACTTACACACACACACACACACACACACACACACACACACACACACACACAGTGGTAATGATTCTGCTTTGCTTGAGGAGGTGATAAGTGTTTACTTGGTTGGTCAGATAGTGGTGCAACCACTTATTGAGGGTTATTTGATACAAGGCTGGAGTATATGCTAAACTCTGGACACACACTTCTACTCATAAGAAAAAAAAAATAAACTGACGTAAATGGCTGTGATACACTGGGTCTTTTACCCACTGAGTCAGTTGAACCCATGAACACATCTGTCTTAATCAGTGTTCTATTGCTGTGAGGAGACACCATGACCACAGCTAGTTTTATGAAAGAAAGAATTGAAAAAGCCATTTCATAACCCTGGGATAAGTCCTAACCCTAGCCCTAGGGGCTTCCCAAACAGATCTAGCCACATAACTGTTGCCCACGTTCAGAGGCCTAGTTTGGTCCCAGGCATGTTCCCCAGATGACAGTCCAGAGTCCATGAGCTCCCTCAAGTTCAGGTCAGCTGTCTCTGTGGTTTTCCCCATCATGATCTTGACCTTACTTGCTTCTGTGATCCCTCCTCCCTCCCTTCAATTGAAGTCTAGGAGTTCAGCCCAGTGCTTGGTTGTGGATCACTGCATCTGCTTCCATCAGTTACTGGATGTAGGTTCTATGATGACAATTAGGGTAATCACTAGTCTGATTATAGGGAAAATAAGTTCAGGCACCCTCTTCCCCAGGGTGGGATACCTGGCTCAGCCTTGACACAGGGGTGAGGGGCTTGGTCCTGCCTCAACTTAGTATGCCAGACTTATTTGACTCCCCAAGGGAGGACTTACCCTCTCTGAGGAGTGCATGGGGGATGGGATGGAGGGGTGTGGGGGGCAGGAGAAGGGGAGGGAGGGGGAACTGGGATTGGTATATAAAATGAAAAAAAATTCTCTTAAAATAAATAAATAAAAGTTAAAAAAAATTAAAAACCATTTAATTGGTGCTTGCTTACCGTTTCAGAGTTTTATTCTGTGATCACAATGGCAGAGAGTATGGTGGTATACATGCTGACATGGTGCTGGAGAAGCAACTGAGAGTTCTGCCTCCTGAACTGCAGATAACAGGAGAGAGAGAGAGACATTGAGCTTGGCTTGAACTTTTGAAAACCTAAAGCCCATCTCTAGAGACATACTTCTTCCAATAAGAGCACACCTCCTATTCCCTCCCAAGTAGTGCCACTCCATAATGTCCAAGCATTCAAATATATGAGTCTAAGAGGGCCATTCTTATTCAAACCACCATACCACCAAATTCATTATCCAAATTAATGTTTAAGAAAGTATACTTGGAAGATTTCAAACTCTGTTATATTGGCTCCTCTACCCAGAAGTTAGTTACTGAAGTGGTAGAAAAGCCTGGAGGAGCTACTCATAAAACCAGCACAGAATCACTCACTTTCTCTGCAAAATGTTTCCACTTGACAGCACAGTTCTGTCAAACAATGTCATAAAATGATGATATACTGTCTTCACTTGTTCCTTATTTTCTTTATTATGCCACCTATTCCTGGTGACTTTAATATTCTCCTACCCCAAATTACCTTATAATTTCCATTCTCCATTAATTGCTCCTCCATTCATCCTGAACCAGAAATAACATTGTTCATTCATCTCCTTCACCTAATTCATTAGAAGGTCAGACCAGATCTATTGTTAAAATGCTACCCCCCAAAAATGCTACCACTTTTTTTAAACACATTTCAACAACCTTCAATCTTAGACTCTACTTGGGTAGCAACATTTTTTTTTCTTCTTTAATCACTTTATCTTAGCCTCTATTTTATAATAAGAATTCTCTATTAAAACCACAGACAGTCAAGTTATCTATACTTGATGTGGTGTATTTCAAGAAATCCTCCACCCCTACACACACACACACACAAATACACACACACACACACACACACACACACACACACACACACACACACACCTACAGAATAAACTCTAAAGCACGGATTCAAAACCTTTTTAATGAAGACTCAATAAGATTTCTTGGCTTTATCTCTCACTTACTTATGTTCCAGTTTCACCCATCATTTTCAAAACACTTTTTTATTGACTTTTCCTTTTTACTTTGATATTCATTACTCAGCTATTAACTTCTGAAGCTCAAATTATCTTCACATGAATTTTTTCTTTATTTTCTCTTTCTCCAACTTTACATTTTATTTTTCTCTCTTAGTCCTATTGTCTCTATTTTTTTTCCTCATGTTATATTTACACATGAAAACAGAAAATAAAAATAACTCAGGACAATGATTATGGGCAAAGTGCATGGAAGTTATCCTTTGTTGAAGCTCCAATATGTATGCTTCTAACAATCTAAATATTAGTTTACTCATCATCAAAATGCAAAATAAATGTATTTCTTTCATAGGAATATTGACAAGATGCTAGGAAACCTGAAAATAATTCCTTCTCATGGATACATAGTGATTGCACAAGGTCATTTTATTACTCTACTGTGTCTTTTAATTACATTTGAATGTGCATTTATAAGACATTTATACTATTTACATTTGTACACATTTATATTATTTATCATACAAATATTTAAACATACAACCAGTCAAGAATTTAACTACTAAATTATAATATCTCTGTAAGCTGCACATTGCACTCTTATAATTTATTGAAAAAAATGCCTGGGACATACAAAGTATCTCAGTAATATGGGGCAGTATGGTCTTTATGGCAGAAATCATCACTAAGTTATGAGAGGACTTTAGTACAGACTATCCTGTTTGATGAAATGAGAGCAGTGTGAATCTGAGTTCTAATAGCAGAAGTTACATAATGTGACCCTGCGAAGGGATATGGTGATATTTTATTTGTACTAAAATGTGATTTGTATGTTAATAAATAAAGTTGCCTGGAGGTCAGCGCTATTAGAAAGCCATCGCAGAAGCTGGGCAGTGGTGGTGCACACCCTTAATCCCAGCTCTTGGGAGGCAGAGCTAAGCAGATCTCTGTGTGTTCAAGGATACAGCCAGCATGGAGACACATGCCTTTAATCTCAATACCAACCATAGAAGACCTGGAGGTCTGTACAGACAAGCAGTGACTAGGAGGTCATGTGGTTGGGTTTACAACCAATGAGAAGGCAGAACAGAAACACTATAAAAAGACAGACACACAGGAAGTAGTTCTCTTTTCGGAGACTGTAGTGCAACAGCGACAGTGAAGGGTAAGGTTTTAGCTCTTAGATATTGCTCTGACCTCTTGACTTTTATCTCTGTATTGGCTCTGTGTTTCTTATTGAATAAGACGGTTGGTTACATCTACAAAGGGCAGCCATCTTCCATGATACCTAGATTGAGCAACATAAAAAGAACATGGAAGTAGAAATTTTATAATTTATTCACTCAGAAATGATGAATAGGGTACATTACATCGGATGTGTAGAAGTACAGACTCATGACATTGATACATACACTATTAAGAAGTACAAGAAGAGTAAGGACACAATATTAATTAAATTAGAATGGAAACAGAGCATGAAAATTCAAATTTTCTACAACTTTTAACACTTTGTCATTATTATAACATAACTTTTTTTTCAAAACTGAAAAGCATATCTAGCAAAAAAAAGTTTGATTTTTAATTGTAAGCTAACCCTTAGACATTTTAGTTGTGATTTTAAAAAAGATTAGAAATGACTTTTGAGTTTGGTTAAATAGGAACATTGCTATTTTCTATATCTGATGACAAAGGGTCAGGGGACCGTGCTGTGAACATCTTGGCATTGCCGCTGATGTGGAGAGTAGACACTGCAGAGGGCCTGACAGTTACCCGCACCAGGGCAGAGCCCAGAACCTACCTGTGCCTGTTGTAGAGTCGCCCTGTCTCTGTCTCTGTCTCTCTCTCCCCTCTCGTTCTCCCCCCCTGCCTCTTTAGTCTCAAAGAGATTGGTAACTAATCAAGTTGGTTGTCTAATCCTGTATTTCTCCTTTCTTTTAGTATATTTTATTCAAATATCAACATTCATTGGTTCATATAACAAGCCATATTCATGCAAATAATAGATCCATTATCACAACAGCGTCCTTATTTAGTACATTATATTAAAATTAATGTGGAATAATTCTCACCTTTGTTTTCCTTGCAGCCAGCCACACATACCTCAATACATGTAACAATTAGTCAAGATGTATCCAGAGATGCCATATTAGGAGGCAGCAACACTAAAGGACCAGCTTCATTTTTTATTGAAGGAACACTGTACTAATGGAAGTAATTCTGAAATCTGAGTTTTGCATCATTTGGGAATTGTGTTGTGGTTGTTACATTGTGCATAACAGTGACTGGGGTGAATCAGTGATTCATTGGAATGGGGACCAGTTTCACATTCACAGCAACACACACACACACACACACACACACACACACACACACACACACACACACATTCATGTATATATACATACAAATGAGGCTGGCTTCAAAGTTATTACACTTTTATCTCAGTACCTACAGTGTTGAGATTACAGGCAGGTGCCGTCAGGCAAGGCTCAGATTAAGGAGTGTTTTTAAAGAGAAGCAAAGTCTAGAGTAATTGGGTCATTTTCCCAAATTTAACAAGTTTGATGCTTCATGGTTCTGTGATGATATTTGTTTGTGATCTAACAAATAAACTTGCCTGGAGATCAGAGTGCAGAGTTAAGCTGCTAGTTAACCATAGTGGCTAGGCAGTGGTGGCACACACCTTTAATCTCAAGCACTTGTGATCTCATTCTTTTGATCTCAGAATTTGGGAAGCACAGGCCTTTAATCCCAGCACTAGAGAGGAGGAAACAGGAAGTGATATGGCTGGGCAGAGAGAGGAATATAAAGTGAAGGGAGACAGGAGTTCAGGCCTCTTTCAGGCTAAGGAGTTGGTGAGGTAAGAGGTAGCTGTGGCTTGCTCCTTTCTCTCTCTAATCTTTCAGTATTTATTCCATTATCTGGCTCTATGTTTTTATTATTAAGGTCAATTAGGATTTGTGCTACATGATTCACTATCTTTGATGTCAGGAAGTGAAGAAAAAGTTAAACTTGACTACTTTTTAAAAATGTACATATTATTATTATTAATTATTTATCATTATTATGTGTGTACATGAGTGCAAGTATCTGTAGACGCCAGAGGTATCAGAGCTCCCTTGAGCTGCAATTACAGGTATTTGTGAGCAGGCAGATGCAGGTGCTGTAAAAAAAAAAAAAAACAACTCATGTCTTCTGCAAAAACAATATGTGCTCTTAACCTCTAAACCATCTCTTCAGCCCCCAGATATATTTTTTTAAATAATGAAGATAATATTTAATCCTCACAAAATTAGAGACTTGATTTTCTTTTTTACTTATTACAAGATTATGTTATTTTGTCTTTAAGTGAAATCTGTACTTATTGACAAGAAATTGCTTTCACAGATAGGAAATGCTGCTAGGACTGACTGAAAAGGAATGGGAACCCACATTTGTTCCCAGTCTAGATTCCTTAAGGAAAGCATTCACTGATGTCCACTATTTTTTTTTTCAAAACTCAGAAAGCAATCAAGGGTTAAATATCCTGTGAGGAGATTAAAACATTTTGATTAAGACCGTTAATAGACAGTATGAAACTCTTGGTAACCTCAGAGATAGAGGAGAAAGTTCACATCAGTTTTGTTTTATTTGGTTGGTTGGGTTTTTGTTTGTTTGTTTGTTTGTTTGTTTTTTCAAGACAGGGTTTCTCTGTGTAGTTTTGGTGCCTGTCCTGGAGCTCACTCTGTACACCAGGCTGGCCTTGAACTCACAGAGTTCTGCCTGGCTCTGCCTTCTGAGTGCTGGGATCGAAGGTACGCACCACTGCCACCAGGTCATAGCAGTTTCTAACAGAAAATACTCAAAAGACCCTCCCTCTTTGTGAAATACATTTTCCTGTGATGTAGGCAATAGATGGTTGACAATTGAATGTAAAATTTTAATGTATAATCTACTGAGATACTGAGATACCCTGTCAGGATTTGGTGAGTTCCTTTACAGTATCTTTTATCTACATTTTGACTGGCCTTGCTGATCCAGCTGATAGGCAGCATGCAAACTTACTGTGGTAGTTTGAACAGGAATGGCCCACATAGGCTCATAAGTTTGAATGCTTGTTTATCAGGAGTGGTGCTACTTGAGAGATATTAGGAGGTGTGGCCCTGGATGTGTGGCCTTGTCAGAAGAAGTGTCTCACTGGGGGTGGGCTTTAAGGCTTTCAAAAGCCCGAGGAAGGCCCAGTGGCTCTCTCTTCCTGTTGCTTGTGGGTCCTGCTGTAGAATTCATGGCTACTTCTCCAGAACTATGTCTGCTTGCATACTGCCATGTTTCCTGCCAAGAAACAATGAACTAAACCTCTGGTACTCTAAGCCAGCCCCCAATTACATGCTTTCTTTTATAAGATTTGCTGTGGTCATTGTGTCTCTTCACAGCAACAGAACACTGTCTATGACACTTGTATGTAGTCTTGTGTGCAACATCAAGAGACAGTAGAAAGCTGAGAATTCATTTTCATACACCAAGGGAAGGTATTAGTAATTGTCTAGTATAAACTCATTTCTTGGCAAGTGTTAGAGAAACACAGATTAACAACAAAATGAGTTAAGTGAAATTACTTTTATTAATGCTACTCCTGTACTCCCCATAAAGATATCCTGACTCTGGTGTAGGAAAAGGAATTTTTAAATCTAATGGTAATGTTTTGCAGTAGTAATAGTACAGTGTTGTAATATACTGTAAGTTTTCATAAATATGGGAGTTTTTAGGTAAGTTACACTTGTATAGTCTAGTGACCACTCATAATCTTACCTTGCTTTGTTTTCAGTGTTATTCCTTACTTTACCCAGTGATAACAGATCAGTTTAAATCAGAGGCTAACACACAATGCTCTCCAAAGCATTTATCATAATGGTGAATGTAAATTTAGTAAAGTGGCTAATCTTTTCGAAAGTTTGGTTCTGATTATTCTTCCATTTTCACACTAAATTAATTAATTTATAGACATATTAATTTAAAAAAGTGGCCGGGCGTTGGTGGCGTACGCCTTTAATCCCAGCACTCGGGAGGCAGAGGCAGGCGGATCTCTGTGAGTTCGAGGCCAGCCTGGGCTACCAAGTGAGCTCCAGGAAAGGCGCAAAGCTACACAGAGAAACCCTGTATCGAAAAACCAAAAAAAAAAAAAAAAAAAAAATTTAAAAAAGTGGTAAAACAAAGGCTGAGAAAAAACCCACAAAACATCTACATATCAAATATTTTTCAAGAGGGGGATTTTTATCTACAGCTTAAAGGTTTTATTTTTTCCTTGTATAAGATCTTACTGTTTGGCTATAGGTAAAGAGAGTTGAAAAGAAAGACATTTAGCATCACATGTTATCATGGGTATTTTCATGCATATATGTATTTTTAGGTGTATTATTACTGACCTGTTTTGCTTAAGTAACACCTATAAAGCAACTTTTAAAAAGTATTTAGTTTGGTTTATGAGTTGAGAGTATATTTCACCATGATGGGAAATATGGAGGCAAGAACCTGAGGCAGCTAGTCATATGTGTTTGACAACAGGAAGCAGAGAGATGGATGCTGGTGCTGCTGCCCTTGTTCCCCCCTTTCATTGAGTCTAGAAGTCCATCTAATAGAATGGCCCATATTCAGGGTGTTCCTTCCCACTCCATTTAGCCCAGTCTATAAACTCACTCACAGTCATGCTGGGAGGATTGTCTTCTGGGTGAACAGGAAGCCTGTCAGGGTGCAGATGTAAGCCACCACCACAGTGGGGGACTTAGAATAAGATCCAGAAACATTGGAGATATGTCTTGATACTTAACTACCCCCCCAGGACCAAGTGAATCATGTTTTCTCATTTAAATTTAAGAGTTTTAACTCAAGCCAGTAAGCAGTGGAAAGTGTCACCTTAACAATGACCATCTTAAGTCCCCCGTGTAGTTTTAGATTTCCTAACAAATTAAAATCTGTGTTAAGAGTTTGTGTCTAAAGTTAGCCCCATATCCCTTGACTCAAAAAATCAACTGACTACTTCTAACATAATTAAAAATTAAATGTCTCCTAATCACAGCATTAACTAGCAAGAAATAGACAGACATAATTACACATGGAAATGGTCTAGGCTTCACTAATTCCAATATTAAGATATTTCAAAAGAAAGTGGCAAAAAAACAGTGTCACATTACTCTACAATTCATTAATAAGCATGTTTTTTTACCCACTATTCTTCATGGTGTATTAACATGTGACAGGGGTCAAGATTACATTAAATTATGGAATAAATTGCTGTAGTTAACAGTGCCATTTGACAGCTTTATGGGTAAATGCTGTTCTTGAGCGTGTTCTGCACACATTCAATTTCCCCTCCATTTAAGTGCCTTTTATTCATTCTTTTTTTCACTAAGGTGGGTTTTACCAAAGTAATTATAATATACTGGCATTTAGCTAGTTTGAACCACATCACCCTGTGAACCAAAGAAATTTGAGGTGAAAGGAAGGATGCTAAATATTTCTTGCACTAAATTTCTTCATGTTAATGAAGATGGGAAAGATGTTTTAAAGACTCAAACACTCTTTGTCTTTGTGCAAAGTTGACATCTGGCAGAGTGAATTTCATTTATAATATTTTATTTAAGCTGCAGAAATCTATAATCATGTATGAACTTTAGAGTCATTAATATTTTAAACTACATATGTGCCTACATATAGGCTACTGAATATGAAGTACTAATATTATTTATAGTAATTTTACCTGTCCTATTACTGTGAAGGCTCAACCATTTAAAATAATAGTTTGTGTGATTGTATAAACACTATTTTGTGTGCACAAATATGCCTAAAAGAATGCATGCGCTGGGCGGCGGAGGCGCACGCCATTAATATCAGCACTTGGGAGGCAGAGCCAGGAGGATCTCTGTGAGTTCGAGGCCAGCCTGGGTTACCAAGTGAGTTCCAGGAAAGGCGCAAAGCTACGCAGAGAAACCCTGTCTCGAAAAACCAAAAAAAAAAAAAAAAAAAAAAAAGAATGCATGCATTTGTGGGTTGTATGCCTATACATATTGATTAATATATGTATTGAAGTAGCTTTAGCTTCTTTCCAATATGTTATTATACAGGGCTATCACAGAACTAGGGTCTCTCAGGCTGGTGTATATTAAACACCTGGCCATTTTTCATTGGTTTTCATTAACTGAGTGCATCTTTTGTCCTAAAAAGTGTAGCATTTACATAGGAAAGCTCATCTCATGAGGATGCATCCTAATATTTTCATACAGAAATAATACATGTTTCAAGTTCATTATCAAGTATATATCAAACACATTACTACTAGAAACAGTTCATTTTTGTAAGAAGTCCAATAACTTTTATTTTAGAAAATCAGACATATATTGCCTTTTGAGAAAGAAAACTTAAAAACTTGTATTTCCCAGTAAGAATACTTTTGAGACCATTAGAATTGAAAGTTTTATTTACTTAAGTTTTATAATTCTGAATGTTGCTAGAACTGCATGTGTGATGTTAGTTGCTAGACATGATCCATGAGCAAATAAATCAAAGGATTTGGGGGGAGGAATATAACAGATTATTAATTTAAAAATATTTTTAATCTTTATCTTTTATATTTTGTAATAAAATATCAATACCATATACTTTAGACTTTAGAGAAAGATAATTGTCACTATTCAGGCCACAGTGAAATGCAAGGTAAGCAATTGTGATTTTTTTAAATGTAAATTTTCTGAGTTTCAAATAAACATTTTTTCAATTATTACAGAGCTCTGCATCTAAACTTCAACTTTCCCCATTCTTTCTGTTAGTTTGATAATTTTACAAGTTAAGCTACAATAAGGATTCAACTTTTACTTACATACATAGTAGTAAACATTAATAGCCTCTTCAATAATGATAATGCAGAGACAATTCCATATTTGTCTCTTAATTTGAGAACTTAACAAAATATAGAACATTGTGGTCAAGCACACAAATAAATAACAGGAATTTTAGAAAAGACATTGATCTTAATGGAATAGAATAGGGATTAGTATTTGCTGTTGTGACCTCACCCTGAATGTAAAGTGTAGACACAAATGCCGAATTTTTCTTTGATCCTAAGTTTAAACGTGATCTTCTTGATTTACTTTCATTACTTCAACACTTTTTGAGCTCCTTTTGCATATGAAATGAACAGCTTAGAGTGAAGGACTAACGCTGTGCCTAAGAAATATACAAACCACAAGCATCAAGTTAGGAAGTACATGCTGTTTCTTAACAGACAAATGCACCTGGTGCGATGCCGTTTGATAGAGAAAAACTCTAATAATTTTCAGTGACTTGTGCTCCAGTGAATCAAGTGCTGAAAGTGAGTCCTTCTCTGTCATAAAGAACAAACATAAGTGGGTACTGGGATAATGTGACCAGCAAACTGAAATAGCCACCAATTAGAGAGCGCCATTCACAATCGAGGCAGCGATTTCTATTTTGAGTCTAGGATATGCATGGCCTCTCAGTTGGATTGTACAAAGGACCAACATGAGTTTGAAATCCCCAGATCTGCATCAGACTGCCTGCTGCAGCCTCTCCCTCCCTCTCCTCCATCTCAGGTGGTTCTAGCAGATCTTCTCCCCAACCCCGCCCCAGCAAACTTCCCTCAACTGCCTCATGACTCATTGCTGTATGTCAGATACCAACTCCAACAGACGAGGCGCTCCTCAGGAACCCACAGATCACTCTGAGCAGTGAAGTAAGTAGGCTGACTGCAGATCTTCACCTTCCCCTCTTCTCTTCCAAATCCAATCCCCATTTCCCACCCCTACCCCATTTTCACCCCGAACTCTGCAGATGACTGCAGGCTGCATCCTCCCTTCCCCCATTCATTCATCCATTTCAGTGGATCACACAGATCTTTTCCTTCTCTCTTCCATTCTTCCACTCATGGCGTTGTTGCATCCACTCACATCAACAGGCATTTCCTGGGAACCCACAGGCCATTCCGGCCAGGAAACAGGTAAGTTAGATCTTCATCTTCCTACAGCTCCTCCAAATCCTGTCCACCATTCCTGTGCCCAGTTCTACAGCAGAACAGCTGGGGCAGCTTCCCTTCCTCTCTTGCCCCCATCCCCAGCGGGTCACACAGATCTCCCCCCACTAATCTCCCTCCTCCCATTCATTGCTTTATCCCTGCCCACCAATCAAGCAGGCTTGCTCTGGGTACCCACAGACAACTAAGGCCATAGAAGCAGGTAGGATAACTGCAGATCTTCACATTTTCCTCCTTTCTTCCAAGTGCAATCCCCTTGTCTCATCTGCCACTCTTTAGCAGACCTTCTGCTGTGGCTGTTCCTCATTCATTGTTCCCATTTCAAGAGGACTAAGCAGATTCTGGGTAGAACAGTTGACTTTTCTACCCAATGTGGACTCCCTCAGTCCCTCCCCCTCCTAGCCCATCCCCATTTCTACTCACCAGTACCCAATGCCTAGAAACATATTTTAACTGGAAACCCCTGTGCCCCACCCTTATAGGGTCCCAGAAGATTTTCCCATGAGGCAACAAATAACTACCACACCCTCCTAGGAATTAGAGAAGGCAACAGACACGAAGGACAAAAATACACCTAATGAAGACAAAACCCTTGGTATCAGCACCTAGAATTACAGTCTTCCAAAAACCTAAATGCCTAGCTACCAGAGGAAAAACAGGATCCATAACAGCCAGGACTATAGGTCTCCACAAGAGCCCAACAACACTACCACTGCAGCCCTGTGTGTTGCAACATGGCTGTTGCACAAGATAAAGACCTAAAAACGCCCTTCATGCATATGATAGAAGTCCTTAAAGAGGAACAGAAAAAATTCCTTAAATAAATATATGGAAACACAAGCAAATAGCAGAAGGAAATGAAAAAAAACAGTTCAGGACCTGAAGGTGGAAATAGAGTTGATATTAAAGAAAGCAAACTAAGGGGAATCTGGAAGTTAAAAGTTTAGGTACCTCAGAGGTAAGCCTTACCAGCAGAATACAAGAGCTGGAAGAAGAACCTTAGGTATTGAAGACATGATAGAGTAAATGATACCTGTGTCAAAGAAAATGTTCAATCTAAAAATCTGACATAAAACATCCGAGAAATGTGGAACACTGTGGGAAAAAATAAGAATAACAGGGGGAAAAAGGAGAAGAAACCCAGGTCATGGGCACAGTAAATATTTTCAACAAAATATTAGAATGAAATTTCCCTAGCATAAAGTGGAGTTGCTTATCAAGGTATAAGAAGCATAAAGAATTCCAAATAGACTGTACCAGAAAAGAAAGTTCCATCAGCACATAAGCAATACATTAAAGGTACAGAGCAACAATAAAAAAGAATATTAAAACCTGCAATAGAAAAAGACCAAGTAAAATATCAAGGTAGAACTATTCGAATTACACCCAACTTCTTTTTTTTTTATTTTAAATTTTTTTTTTGTAAATTTATTTTACAACATCATTTAGTTCAACATAGTAGCCACAGAGTCCCCTGTTCTCCCACTCTCGCCCCCTTCCCCCTCCCCCCTCCCCACCCCCCATTCCCACCTCCTCCAGATCAAGGTCTCCCCCGAGGACCGGGATCGACCTGGTAGAATCAGTCCAGCCAGGTCCAGTCCCCCCCTCCCAGACCAAGCCAAGCGTCCCTGCATAGGTCCCAGGATTCAAACAGCCAACTCATGCAATGAGCCCAGGACCCGGCACCAACACACAGCTGCCTCCCAAACAGATCAAGCCAAATGACTGTCTCACCCGTCACTCTGGCGCCCAACGTTCGTGTTACGAATTCATGAAAAAGCTGTTTGCCTGTGGCCTTGTGAGCCCCAGCTCAGGCCCAAGCTACACTCAGGCGGTTGTGGTGGCGCGCACACAGGTAGGATTTGCTGAAGGAGACAGAGGCAGTAGGATCCTGAGTTTGAGGCCGGCCTAGGAGGCTTGGGAGAAGCTTTAGCCCGGACTGAGCCACAAACAGTGGTGGGACCATGGAAGCAGTGGCTACTGCTCCACGTTGCCAGCTCCTTCTCATCATGTTGGTGACTGCGGTGATGCTGCTACCTGGGACGAAGGGTTTACTGCTGCTGGTTCAGAGAAGAATTGCCAGGACCATCGTGTTACAAGAAAGCATCGGCAAAGGTCAGTTTGGAAAAGTTTGGCAAGACAAATGGTGGGGAGAAATTGTTGTGAAGATTTTCTGTTCTAGGGAAGAATGTTCATGGTTCCGAGAGACAGACATTTATTAGACTATGATTGCTCCAAACCACAGAGGAGGCAAAAAAAAAAAAAAAAAAAAAAAAAAGTCTGCATGCAGATGACAGGATCCTACAACGATGATTCCACATGGACTATGATAAAGCCATTAAGCCAATTAACACCATGGAAGAATCGACTTTGGACTACAAACTGGTCAGGACAATTTCGAGAGGACTAGTTGAGATGATCCAGCCTGACAGACTACTCAAACAAGGACTTGAAACAAGCCCTGAACTTTCCTATTATGCAGAGACTGGACAAACGATACAGGACTTGATGATTAACCCCAAAACTTTCTTTTCAAGATTCCCTAAAGATATCTTCACCCCTAGAAAGCAAAAAGAAAAAGAGAATATAGATATGAGATAGATCATCAAATCTACTCTGAGAAAAAAAAATAAAGAAATAATAGGATAAATAGGTAGATCACTGAATCTACACTGAAGAAAGAGGGGAAGATATAAAAAGGACAAAAGGTAGACTACTGAATCTATTATGAAAAGAAAAAAGAGAAAATATGGATATGATAAGATAAAAAGGGAGATTATGGAATCTACTTTTAAAAAGGAACTACTTGTTTTAAATAAGATAAGTAATGAAAATTTTTTGGTCTGAGTTTATCAGATGTTACTGGACTGGACATTGTTAATATATATAATGGAGTTTTTTATCTGAAAAATATTAATGGACTAGACATCATTAATGTAATTTTGGCTGTATATATTGTATATGCTTATTGGATAGTTTTTCTTGTATTAGTTATAAGCTTTTTTAATTTTAGACAAAAAGAGAGGAGATGTGGTGGTATTGTGTCACCAAAATATTGTGTACTCTAATAAATTTATCTGGGGTCAGAGAACAGACAGCCACTAGATACAAAGGCTAGGAAATGGTGGCACTCACACCTTTAATCCTAGCATTCCAGAGATAGAAATCCCTCTGGATCTCTGTGAGTTCAAGGCCACATTGGAAATAGCCAAGCATGGTGACACGCCTTTAATCCCAGAAAGCCAGCCTTTAATCCTAGGGAGTGATGGTAGAAAAAAGAAAGATATATAAGGCGTGAGGACCAGAAACTAGAGGCATTTGGCTGGTTAAGCTTTCAGGCTATGGAGCAACACAGTTCAGCTGAGATTCATTCGGGATGAGGACTCAGAGGCTTCCAGTCTGAGGAAACAGGACCAGCTGAGGAACTGGTGAGGTGAGATAGCTGTGGCTTATTCTGTCTCTCTGATCTACCAGCATGGACCCCAATAACTCGCCTCGGGTTTGATTTTATTAATAAGAACTTTTAAGCTTCCTGCAACATTCAAAGGAAATACAACACACTAAACAGCAATAGGTGGCAAAAGATAGTCAAACTCAGGGCTGAAATCAATAAAATACAAATAATAAAACAAGTGTTGCTTCTTGGAGATAATCAATAAGATTGACAAAACCTTACCCAAACTGGCTAAAAGACAGAGATATTATCAAAATTAATAAAATTATAAATTAAAAGGTGAACATAACAACAGACACTGAGGAAATCCAGATAATCATAAGTGCATATATTAAAAACCTGTAATTCACCAAATTGGAAAATCTAAAAAAATGGATACTTTTTTTTCATTATATACCACTTACCAAAGTTAAATCAAGATCAGCAAGGTAAGTAATTTAAACAGACCTATAACCCCTAGTGAAATAGAAGCAGTAATTAAAAGTCTCCCAACCAGAAAAAGCCCAGGTTTTAGCACAGAATTCAACCAGAATTTTAAAGAAGAGTTAATATCAATACTCTTCAAATTATGCCACAAAATAGAAACAACATAAAAATTGCTCAATTAATTTTATGATGTCAGAGTTAACCTGATACTCAAACCATATAAAGACCCAACAAAGAAAGAGAATTACAGACTAATTTTCCTTATGAACATAGATGCAATGACTTTGCAAATCTATGTTTCAGATATAACTGAATGACAGGAACTGAACTCTTTTTAGTGTGTCTGAATAGGGTACAACATACCATGTAAGTATACAGGCGCAGCTACTCACAAGCACATGTTAATATTAATGCAAAACCTTGATGGCAGACACAGCTTCTCTGTTAGATATTTGCAGATGGGTGGCAATTATTTAACATCACGTGAAACAAGTGAATTCAAATATGTGCAAAGTCATCTGGCTGTGTCTGCTCTGTCTCTGAAGATGTGTAGTTACAGCTTCCACCAGTTTTCTTCAGATTTTTTTTCATCTCATTAACAGTTACCCAGCACATGCAGTCAGCTAAACATTTCACTTAGCAGCTTCAGTTAAGAGAAACATTCTAGTAGATACTTGAGTCAGAAAATTTTCATTTTGTCCATGGTGGTCAAATAAGATGAAATGTTCTTTCAGTTTTCTTATATGTGTTGAGAAAGTTCCATGAGCTGATAAAAAGTAGGTGTATTCTTTTGTATTTGCATGAAATGTTCTAAAATATCTGTTAGGTCCATTTGGTTTATGATATCAGTTAGCTCCAGCATTTCTCTGTATATTTTTTTGTCTAGATGATCTGTTTATTGGCAAGAGTAGGGTATTGAAGTCTCCCACTATTAGTATTTGGGGTTCATTGTGGGATTTAAGCTGTAATAGTGTTTCTTTTACAAAATTGAGTGCCCTTTTGTTTGGTGTATAGATGTTAAAAATTGTAATGTTCGCTTGATAGATTTTCCTTTGATGAGTATGGGGTGCCCTTCCCTATCTCTTAGGATTGGTTTTCATTTGGAGTCTGTTTCCCCGAAACTAAAATGGCCATACCAGCTTGTTTCTCAGGAACATTTGCTCAGAACAACTTTTTCCATCATTTAATCCTAAGGTTATGTGTATTCTCGATGTTAAGTTGATGTGTATTTTTTGGATGTGTCAAAAGCTTAGATTCTGTTTTCATATTCATTCTGTTAGCCTGTTCTTTTCTATTGGAGAATTGAAACCATTGAGGTTTGAGAGATATCAATGGGCAATGTTTGTTGATTCTTGTTATGTGGTTGTTGTGGTTTGTGTGTGTGTGTGTGTGTACATGTGTGTGCACTCATGTTTCCCCTCTTTTGTTTGCTGGTCTGGGCTTATTTATTCCCTTTGTTTTCTTGGGTGTGGATAATCTCTTTATGTTGGATGTTTCTTTCCAGTGTCTTGTTTGTTTGTTTTCTGAAACAGGGTTTCCCTATGTAACAGTACTGGCTGTCCTGGAACTCATTTTGTAGAGTAGGCTCACCTCTAACTCACAGAGATCTGTCTGCCTCTGCCTCCTGAGTGCTGGGATTAAAGACCTATGCTACCATTGCCTGGCGCTTCCTAATTCTATTGTCAGTAAATACTAACATTCTGACAGGGAAAGCCATCAGAGAATTCTAACTAAAACAATTTATGAGCCAGGAGTTTCTAACTTGATGCTATTACCAACTCCCCATACCTAGTATATGGAATTAAGCTTCTTAACGATACCTTTAATTTTATTTCATGAAAGAGCTAAACATATCCTAATTCAGCTTCACCATCACGAACATTAATTATTATTATTATTTCCTGAAACAAAATTTTTCATGTACTTTACAGAACTGAGATAAATTTGTAATTTTGATGAAACTATATTATTGGCTATTAGCTTCATTTATTGATGTCCAGTTTTATTTTAAAAGTCAATAGCTGTATCAACCCCCAAACAAATTTCAGTAAATATCATGGAAGATGCCTGGAAGACTCCAAGGGCCAGAAGATGGACAGAAGTTCTGTGAAAGGCTGGCTTCTTACACAGTATGGCTCGCAGCAGCTGTGGCTACCTACACAAGATCTCCACAAGGTTAAGAGAGCTGAGTTAATTCAAGCACAGTGTAGGAGTGACTTCAGATGCCGGAACCCTTACTCAAGCGGGTATTGGCAGTTTGGGGTTGTATACTAAGGAAGAGTCAAGCTTCTTTAGTGGTGTGGGAGCCTGTATGGCCACTTGCAGATTTCCTTGCCTTAGCAGGTGACCCTACAGACATATATGATTGGGGAATACCTATAAAATGTAGTGGATTATTAAGAAAAGGACATGAAGTTGAGACAAAGAAGGGAAGATATATTGGAAGATAAGGGAACTAGAGAGAGGGAGAAGGGCCTGGATATGATCAAGATATATTAGATATGTGTGTGGTGATATATTGTGTACTCTAATAAAATTTGCCTGAAGATCAGAGAATAGAACAAGCCACTAGATTAAACATAGAAGCCAGGCAATGGTGGCACACATTTTTAATCCAGCACTCGGGAGGTAGAGATCAGTCTGGATCTCTGTGAGTTTAAAGCCACCCTGAGCTACATGAGATTGACTCAGTCTAGAAGAGAAAACAGAGCCAGGCAGTGGTGGCACACACCTTTAATTTCAGTACTAGGAAGCACACACACCTTTAATCTCAGGAAGTGATGTCTGGGTGGAGAAAGGTATATAAGGCATGAGAAGACAGGAACTAAATAAAGGCTTTCTGAAAGAAGGATTCCTTTCAGCTAAAGGCTTTTTCAGGCTGAAGCCCTTTTGGCTGGAGCTCTTTCAGGCTGAGGAGTTGGTGAGATAAGAGGTGGTGGCTTTGGCTGGCTCTGCTACTTTGACCTTTCAGCTTTCACCCCAGTGTCAGGCTCTTGCTTTTCTTTTATTAAAAGATCATTTAGAAATTCAAACAACATATATGTATTATATCTTCAAAAATGAATAAAGAAAACTCTTCAAGATAGATGTATTTAAAGAACTTACCTTTTTAGCTGCACTAAGAAATTTATTTTTAGTATTTAAAACCAAGTTATCTTAGAACTTAAAATATCACTACTCTATTATCAGTTATAAGATAGGAGATAGAGTTAAGTATCTTAACATAGTTGTAAATATATGTGTTCATAAATATGTTACATGTGTAAATTATATGTGTATTTGAAAGTATAATTGCTATTTTTTGGTTTATGTCTTCCAGCTTATGCCAAAGGAACTATCTTTGTGTTATCCTCACATCCTGGCGGCTGCTCATAGATGCATCTTTATCGTTCATTCACCTTGCTTTTGTCAAGGACTCCAAAGAAGCAAAGGCCAGTGTACAGGGGAGAGCCAAAGTTTTAACTGTTACTTGTTTAGAATCAACAAAAGATGAAATAGAAAATACTGAAGGACTACTATAGTGTACTTAAATAATTACTTCATACCCATGAGCATGTGGTCACATAATTCATTAATTAACCAGTTTTACATTTTACTTCAAAAGGCAATGCCTTTATTTGTTTCTATGATTTTGATAGTCAGAAAGGTAAAGGAGATAGTGCAGCTGCAGAAAGTAGGTGTCTCTGCAGAATGGATTAAGTGAATTGTTTTTCCCCTTTTACTGAAAATAGATTCTTTCCTCATATAATATATCCTGGTTGCAGTCCTGCCTCTCCTCCTTCCATGTGGATCCACTCCCTTTCTATCTCTCATTAGAAAAGAACAGGCATGTAAAGGGATAATAGTAAAATACAACAAAATGAAACATAAGTTAGCACAAAACCTATCATATCATAGTTGGACAAAATAAACAAACAGAAATAAAAGAGCCTAAGAGAAGGCAGAAAAATCAGAGGGTCACTCATTTGCACACTTGGGAATGTCATAAAAATACAAAGCTAGAGACCATGACATATATGTAGGACCTGATACAGACACATATAGGCCCTATAAATGCTGCCTCAGCCTCTGTGAGTCCTTATGTGCTTTGTTCACGTTGATTTAGAGGGCCTTGTTTTCTTGGTGTCCTCCATCTCCTGTGGTTCTCACACTCTTTCTGCTTCCTTTTCCATTGGGTTCACTGGGCTCTGAGGGAAGGGGGTTGATGATTACATCCCATTTAGGACTCAGTCTCCTAAGGTCTCTCATTCTCTATATATTGTCTACTGTGGTTCACTATTTGTTTCCATCGGCTGCAGGACAAAGATTACTTGATGATGCCTGAACAAGGAACTGATCCATGGGTACAGTATAATGTTATTAGGAGTAATTTTATTGCTACATTTTTTAGAATAGTAATATTTGTTTTTTCCTAGGTTCCTGGGTTAAATAGTCTCATGTGCTTTGCTATCCAAGCAGTGTTGTGTATGGGTTTAATCTTATTGAGTGGGCCTTAAATCAAATCAGATATTGGTTAGTAACTCCCACAAGTTTTGTGCAAAAATTGCCCTAGAAAATTTTGTAGTCAGGACAGTATTGTATATGAAAGAGTTTGTGGCTGAGCTGGTGTTTGTAGTTATCTTTTGGTAGCATGCAGAATGTCTTCCTGTACCAAAGACATTTATTGTAGGGAAGAAGATACTCTGTAGTTACCAGCTAATCTTCTCCATGTTCAATGAGTTGTGTAGGTGTCTTCTTCTGCAATGGGACCTTGATTTCTGTCTATGGAGCATAACCTATCATTTTGCAACAGTTTAGGTTATTTGGGGGTTTCCATGAGGATCATTTTGCCATTAACTCAATTACATGTAATCCAATCAGGTACCGGAAGCTTCAGTTGGTGACAATGGGTGGAAAGTTAGGACTCTTGATCCTCCCCATTCCATCTCCTACCCTCCATCCATCCATAACTATCTATTTTATTTCCCTTTCCAAACAGTGGATTGTTTTTGATGAAGAAGGAAGCCCTTAAATATTCTCTGTTGAAGGACAATTTCAAAATTCCAGAGAGTCACAGGAAAAACCACTCCTGATCAACTTGAAGCAAAATGTACCAGGTAGCCACATCTTCCTTTCAGGCCACATTTGTAATTCCATGTAGTACTCCAGTTTGTAACTGAAAATCTACATTCGTCATACAGTTACCATGGAATGTGTAGAGTGGTGAGGGCTGGGGAATGTCTGACATGACCTTTCAAATTCACAAGGGAGACAGAGTAGGGCAATGCTGTCTTCTTGTCACAACTTACTTTTTAAGAGGAGTCCTTTCTGAAGTCTACTTCATGGCACTATTAAATACATTGTGAGATTATTTTGAACCATGAATATTGAGTTGTTTAAGTTCTACCCTCCACCACAAATACCTGGAGATCTTAAAAGCAAAAGGTACCAGGCAGACTTACTCTGCAGTACATAGCTCTGGTGGGCACACCTGGTTCAGGCGTGAGTTATTCCACTGTTGCACATGACTTCAGTGTTACTGAGCTTCTGCAATACATTAAATTTTTCATAAGCAGAAGAAAATGTAAAATGAGGGTGGGTATTGGTCATCTGATGAAAACGTGGCCAGAGACTCATAAACATAACCCTGCCTTTCTCATAAGAGCAGTCATTCAATGTATGCTAATTTAGTGCTTGAGAATTGACTGTCATTTGCTTCTAATTATTCTGACTAAATTATCCTGGACACAGTAAGCATCCTCTAATCAGATTTTCCTTTTTCAATGACAGTTATATTTTTATTTTTGTTTTGAAAGCATTCTTATCATGCAAGTACCATTTGGTAATGGAATAGTGTCAATAAATATGTTTATTGAATAGTATATCCCATATGTCATTTTGGTAATGATGTCATTTATTCATTCATACATACATATATATGCAAATATTATATGTATGTATATATAATGTTTTAAAAGTATCAAACATGGCAAAGACATATAATAAATATTTGTTGAGAACTAACAGGTGCCACGAATTTGTGTGGACATCAATATTTCACTGGGATGATGGAGAAGCCCTGAGGGTCTCCCCTGAGAAAGCCACCTCAGCTGAAATGGAGAGAGGGAAATAACAGTTGGAGTCAAGAAGATTCATGGTTTGGAGAAATTCCACGTCTTTGAGTGAGAAGTAGATTGGACAAGGACCAGTAGTATTTTACTATTTAAGTCCATGAGAACAGAGGCTGGCTCCGTGGCTTGGAGAAAACGTGGTCTGGGTGGGATTCATTGATGTCATTCTGAGGGTGTCAAACCTTTTCAGGAGGCATCCAATTTAGGAAGCTAAGAGGAGACTGCATTTCTGATTTTACTTAACTTTGCTCTCACTCTCTACATACATTTGGTATTTGGACACAAATGACTTCAAGACTAAGGGTTTGGACAGACCCAGTAAGCAGCATGCAGTGTGAAAAGTCTGTGGTTGGGCACAGGGTGTTCATTTGTTGTTATTTTATTTTAATAGACTTATTTTCAGCCAATGACATTATGAAAGTGGTGTCATTAATTAGAGGAGCTGAAGAAGGTTAAGAGCAAGAAGATTGAGAAGAGAAATCTTTTGGTAGCCCATGTGAGTGTAAACTTTTAGACATGAAGAAAATGTGGCTTTCATTCTTTTATTCTAAGAAGAACAAGTAACTTCACACACACACACACACACACACACACACACACACACACACACACACACACACATACATAAAATAAAATTTGAGGAACACAAGAAAAAGATCTGGTTTAGTAGGCTGTCTGCTACTCTGGATTGCTTTGGGGCTTCCCCGTGATTGGCAGAGATGGTATTTCAACTTTATCATGCCAGTCCATCCCTCCTTGTGGCTCATAAGTTCATGATCACCTGTTAAAGAGGCCTGCAGCAGCCCCTCGATCTGAAAATTATCTTTTCCCTTTTCCCCAGTATTTCCACTGTGACTCCTGTATCCAACCTACATTCAGGGGAAGGGGAATTAAGCTTCAAGTCTTGGGGGAAGGCATGTATGAACACATAGGCATGTCACAAACATCACCAGAGGCATTAATACAGAGTCTGCCTCCCCTTAAGCTTTTGTTCCCCAGTGTTAGTATTCAGTAGTGGTTTTTCCCCTGTAGTAATGATCACTGTTGTATTCTAGTGGGGTTTTCTTGTTTCCTTCAAGTCATTCTAGATGTATTAATTATCATTCTGTGAGAAAAAACCTTCTGTAAGAATTATAATTTCAATGTCTGGTAGAATTTTGCTCTGAATCCATCTGGTCTTGAAGTTCTTTATTTGGAAGGCATTTTATTACTATTTCATCTCCTCATTTGCTATATGTCTGTTTAGGCTGTTGACTGCCTGGTTTAATTTTGGTTGGTTGAGTGAATCTAGAAATTCATACATTACTTTTAGGTATCCAACTACATAGAGTATAGATTTTTAAAGCATGCCTTAACATTATTTTAAATGTCTTTGGTGTCATTGTAATGTTCCCCTGTTCATCTCCAGTTATATTCATTTGGGTTCTTTCTTTTGGTCATTTGGGCCAAGAGTCTGTCGATCTTGTTTATCTTCTCAAAGAACCCATTCTTAGATCTACTGATAATTTTTATTATTAGTTGCATCATTAAGCCGTTATTTATGTGCTCTTTCTGATTTTTTTTGTTGTTGTTGGTTTTTCGAGACAGGGTTTCTCTGTGTAGCTTTGCGCCTTTCCTGGAACTCACTTGGTAGCCCAGGCTGGCCTCGAACTCACAGAGATCCGCCTGGCTCTGCCTCCCGAGTGCTGGGATTAAAGGCGTGCGCCACCAACGCCCGGCTCTGATTTTTTTTTAATGCAGGCACTTGGATGCATTTCCTTCATATGACTGCTTTCAATATGTCCCAGAGGTTTTGTTATGATAAGTTTTCATTTTTATTTAGTTGCAGAAAATATTTTATTTATTTCCTTGTTTCTTTGACTCATTCATCATTCAGCAATGACTTGTTCAGTGTCTGTGAGTTTGTCACAGATCACAAATCATTAGAAATTTGTTTGCAAACTTAATAAAGTGTGCTCTTTTTGCTTCATATTATTTATCTATTTTAAGCTCAGTTGTAAAGTAATTGATTTAATTATCACATTTACACACATACATGTCTGAGTTTTGGTTCTTATTCACTCTTCTCATCCATTATTTTCTCTGAATCACTGTGATCCCCTGCCACAGTTACCACTCTTCTCTTCATGTAGTCATTATTCTCCTATCATGTCCCAGGTCGTGCTTTACTTTCTTCTTTTCTGCCCCTGAAGACCCATGCCCTCCGTTCATGGTTCTCTTTCTTTATGACCTACTCTATGAACACATCAAATATAAACATAAATCTTTCATCTGCTTGTTAAGAGAAACATGCAGTATTTGACTTTCTGAGTCTGGCTTATTTTGCTTAACCTAATGTGTTCTAGCTCTCTGGGCTACACGCTGCTTTAATGAAAACAAAAACCACCGTTTCTACGAGTTGATGACTCCCAAAACTGGCGACAAATGTACCACAGCCATGTTAAAAAACTAGGGTGGGAGGAGCCATCAGCCACAACACTGTTTCCGTCTTAAAATACTACAGTTTAAATCAATAGGTTCACAATAAGTCAAATTCAGATACAATAATTTACAATGTGTATAAAAATATACATAGACTTAAAAATATATATACAGTCATATAAAAATAGATAATTTTTAAAAATAAAGACTTTAAAAACAATAAAAATAATATAAAAAATAAGCCACATAAAGATAGCTATTACACGAAAAATCAAAATTATGTTGTCTTTAAGATTTTTAACTACAAAAACCATTTAATTATAGTAACTGTTAAGTTAAGCCAATATATATATTTAAAAAATACCTTAACTTCAAAATTTAAATCTAAAGATATGTTACTTTAAAAAAGAGACTCTGCTTTTGTTTCCACAAAAAGCTAGAGGCTATAGATTTATTCCAGATTAAGATACATCAGTTTTAACCAGCCAAGACCCCCTGAAAGGTCTCTGATGATACCATGGCCCAGATAATCCAACATCCAAGACAGATTCAAGACAACTGGCTCAGAAAATACACCCTCATGGACTACTCCATAATACTAAAATTTTCTTTGTGTCCCCATAAGATACAGTGCTCCACTCCAACAAAAAATAATAAAAAACTACGCCCAAATCCCCAAATATACCAAACTGGCTTTAAAGATAAAATTGGCTCACTCCTTCTCTAAATCCAAACATATTACTAAAAAAAAAAAAAAAGATTAAAAGATTCTCATGTCCCATACCAGAAAAGCCCTCTAACAAGAAAACCCAATATTTTTATAAATGCAATCTGTTTCTAAGAAATAGTATAGATAATGATAGGATAAAAGGGTAGATTGTTAAACCTACTTTTAAAGAGCAATGACTTGTTTGAAATGATTTACATTGGTATAGATTTTAGTTTATTGGTACAAATTTAAAGTTAATTTTGTTATATTGTGTGTATATTTCTACTTTTGTTTAAGGTATTATGTTTGTACATCTCATTTAAAATTGTAATAGACAATTAAGAAATAGATTAATAATTAATCATCTATGATAATCATACTTGTAGCCATGTTAGTCAAGTCTTCTAGGTATACATAGATGTGGTGGTAATCTAATTGTACTGAAATGTGATTTTGATTGTATGTTAATAAATAAAGTTGTCCGGGGGTCAGAGCTATTAGAGCCATAGACAGAGTGTGGCGGTGGTGGCACACGCCTTTAATCCCATAGATCTCTATGTGTTCAGGGATACAGCCAGCATTGGAGACATATGCCTTTAAGACCTAGGGGGCTGTACATTCAGACAGTGACGAGGCAGTCACGTGTTTGGGTTTACAACCAATGAGAAGGCAGAATGACTGGAAAATCGACTTACAGACAGGAAGTAGCTCTCTTTTTGTGAAGCTGGGACAGCAGGAGGAAGGGTGAGATTTAGCTCTGAGCTCTGACCTCTCGGCTTTCTCTTTTACATTGTTTCTGTGTTTCTTATTTAATAAGACGGTTGATTACATCAATACATAGATATATTTCAGATAGATAAGTAATCTTCAAACACATCAAAGACCTACAAAATATGACATTTAAAATGTTTTAAAAATTTAAACTTTCTGAACAGTGAGACATGTCGGCTCCTGACAGCACCAGATTTACTTCAGAGAGGAAGATGGGCATCAAAGACACTCTATATAGAGTTTACCTTCGCCTTGACAAAAATAGCCATTTGGGCAAGAAACTGTTCTTGCCTGAACTGCTTGATTGACTGGACATGTCAGAACCATGGAAAGGTAACCACTAAACTTTGCTTGACAAAATGGTCCTTCAGGTTCCTGCTTCACAGAGGAAACTGCCAGACATTCTACAGGACACAGAGAAAAGTAACTGAGAGACTATAGACCTGTTGCTAAAGACAGATGCCCCAACTTTACAAAAAAAATATTAGGTGACTATCCAGGCTGCCAGCTCTCTGTCTACTCTTATAAGACTCCCAAAAGTTGTTTGCGTCCTTCTCCCATTTCTCAGGTAATATTTTATCCTTCTGAGGTCTTTGATATAGTTAAAGACTATATAGTTATAATTTTCCTTAGTTATGATAAAAGATAAGTTAAATATAAAACCTTAGACTCACAAATATAAGATAGATAGGATATCTTATTTAATTTTGCAAAATAAACTAGATATTATAAATAGACTAGATATTATAACTAATTCTTGCTTGATAATTGTTTTGTTATATGTAATTTTACTACATAAAAGTTAAAACCTTCCTTTAAAAAAATACTGTGGATATTGCTCTGTGTAAATAAAATGCTGATTGGCAAGTAGCCAGACAAAAAGTATAGGTGGGACAAACAAACAAAAAATTCTAATAAGAAAAAGGCTAAGACAGAGAGATACTACCAGCCGCCACCATGAAAAGATGTTAAGATACTGATCAGCCATGAGACATATGACAACTTATAGATTAATAAAAATGGATTAATTTAAAATATAAAAACAGTTAAAAAAGCCTGCCATGGCCATACAGTTTATAAAAAATATAAGTCTCCATGTGTTTACTTGGTTGGGTCTGAACAGCTGCGGGACTGGTGGGTGAGAGAGATTTGTCCTGACCGTGGGCCTGAAAGGACCAAAAAAAACCTCTAGCTACATAGCTCCATATAGCTTCCTGAAAACATGGCATTTTTATTCATGGCTACATGAAATTTTATTATGCACACATACTCCATTTTTATCCATTTGTATCTGTGGATACACATGTGGACTGTCTCTGTTACTTAGCTATTTTGAATAGTACATCAGTAAACTTTGACCTGTAGGTGTCCTATGTCATGTCAATGTAGAGTTCTTTGGGTAGATACCCAAGGGTGGTATAGTTGGGTCATTTGGAATCCAATTTTAATTCTCTGAGGTATCTTCATAGTGATTCCCATAATGGATTTTCCATTTTCCATCGCCACCAGCAATGTATGGTTCTTCTTTCTCCACATCCCAGAAGCTAGTCCTTTTTTGACAATAACCCCAAAATTTTCATTTTACCCTCAGTAAATAGGTAATCTGAACTCACTTAACTTTTCTACTTAAAGAAATGCTCTGGTAATTGGAGACATAATTTTGTTAATTGATTATCAAACAAGTAATTAGAAGTGAAGTAAATATATGTTAGTTGCTATTTATATTTTAAATGGTTTAATGAAAAACAATAGAATTTTAGCAAGAGTTGATTATTGAAAATTAATTCAGGTATAAATTGTGCTCCAACAGATGAAAAAAGATAAATACTAGGTGCTGTGGGATGGTCTGTATGACAAATTGCTCTGATTGGTCAATAAATAAAATACTGATTGGCCATTAGCTAGGCAGGAAGTTTAGGCGGGACAAATAGAGAGGAGAAAAGAAAGAACAGGAAGGTGGAAGGAGAGACTGCCAGCCACCACCATGACAAGCAGCATGTGAAGATGCCGGTAAGCCATGAGCCATGTGGCAAGGTATAGATTTATGGAAATGGATTAATTTAAAATAAAAGAACAGTTAGCAAGAAGCCTGCCACAGCCATACAGTTTGTAAGCAATATAAGTCTCTGTGTTTACTTGGTTGGGTCTGAGTGGCTGTGGGACTGGCAGGTGACAGAGATTTGTCCTGACTGTGGGCAAGGCAGGAAAACTCTAGCTACAACTAGGATGTGTTAGCATTCAAATAGCAGTACCTGAATGCTATGACTCCCTCTAAAGCAGCTTCAAGTCTTATTCAGTTTCTATTTCCTGAATATATCAGTGCTTTTTTTCCCTACATGTGGTTTTCAAAGTTGTTTCAACAACTCTATGTGTCATAAAATTATGAGCTATTTCCCTATAAATATCACAAAAGGACAGCAATTTTGAAATATGGATACCTTTGCACAGGGCCATGGGGTATAAAATCTGACTCATTTCTCTTCATAACCCATAATATACTATGAGTCATTAAGTCCAATTAATTCTCTTTCCATGATGGGTATCAATTCATCTTTCACTCTTCTTTCTGCCATTGTTTTAATTGATGTCCCCTGATCACTCTTTGAATAGACTTGGTAGGTCTAATTTTGTCCTAGTCACAATCACATTCCTTCCTGAATCTGAAGCAAAACTACTCACACCATTGCTCTGTTTGTGTTAATATGTCTACCCATTTCTTCAGGGAAGATTATTACATATTTAATTCTTATATGAATGAAACTATGTTGGTTATTTACCTATAAACATATGTTTACAAAACAGCTATACTATTTTGACACTACCAGTTAATATTAACTGACTTTCATAAAAATCTTAAAATCTAATAGTTCAGATATGAATCATGCTTAGTACTACTTATGAGTTATGTAAGCTCGAGATATCTTCCTTTTTTTTCTTTTCTTTTTCCTTTTCAGGCAGGATTTTTCTATGTAGTCCTGACTTATCTGGAACTCTCTATGTAGACCAGTTAGCCTCAAACTCACAGAGGTCTCCTTACCTCTGTCTGAGTGCTAGGACAGAAAGCTTGTATCATTGTTCTGGCTAAGTCTTAGATTTCTTGTAAGGTCCCATAACACATTCTGAAAGTGAAGTTCAATGAGAAAAATCCACCTAGAACACTTAGCATTTTTTCATCCAATTGAAGAGTTATTAATAATTATTATTATCATCATTTAAATAACAGAATATTCCAAATATGTGTTGTAGAGAAATGAATTATACTTACAAGAAAGTTTCATTTAGGGTACTCCATGAGAGAAATAATTTTAGTAAAATATTTTATTGAATTATCGATAAAATATGAATAGTATAAAATAGTTCATATGAGTAAAAACATAATGTTTGCATGCTCTATCTGCTCAAAGGTGATGAAATATGTATCACAACTTTTGCCATCCATAAAAATAAGAAAGTCAATCATAAATCTCCTGACCATGACTTCACACTTATTTGATCTTATAAAGAAATTAAAGAATTTTTGAACCTATTAGCTATGATCCATTGCTCAAGTGACAGCCAAGACTATAAAACATTCATAGATTCACATTCTCAGGAGAACCCAAGAGTAATCAAGGGAGTATCAGGAAAATTTGAGCACACGTTTTCTATATCTGTTTATGTGACAATCACTTACCTCACCACAAAACTTGCTGGAGGAAAGCAAGTTCAGTTTCCACTTGATGATAATTTCTCTTATCTCTCAAATGCATCCCACCTGTCTGTTGCCTGCTACTGCGTTACCTCACATACCTCTGTTTCTCTCTAGAACAGACAATGCTGAATAAGTGTTTTTGTTTCCCATATTCCTGTCTCCAATTTACCTTCTACATTGGAGTCAGAGGAATTTTTGAAAGCAGTTTGTATTCTGCAACCTCTATGCTTCAAACCTTCAGGAGCTTTTCCTTTCTCTGGGATGAAGTCCGATGTCCTTTTAATAAAATGGGAGTCGCCGATAATTTGGCTCTGACAACTCAGTAGCTTCATCTCTCACCCCTGCCAGTCTGTACTGTGCACTTTGCAAACACTTTGCAGGTTTGCACATTTCCTTTGATATACTAGCCCCTGTTCCTTCCCTTGTTCCACGTCCCTTTCCTTTCTGACAGGCAGAAACTATTTGAATTTCACTCCTCAGACTTCTGCCATCATCTGGCTCCAGCTGCAATGAAAGTGCCTTTGGAGTATAAAAGTATCTATAATGGCCTTAGATATGTTTTATGTGCTTGTATGACTGAACTGTCTCTTTACTCCCCATGTGCAGTCATGAGTGTGTACACTGAAGGGACCCAAATTAGATAGTGCTGCACTTCTGTATTCTAACAAGTCTTGGATTGCTTCACCTCATCATTACATTTAGATAATGATGTACAAGTCATGACAGGGTAATGGTTATAGGAAGCTATGCATTGTTGGAGCCAGGTTATACCTTGGAACATTAGGGGTTCTCAGAAAATAGCATCTTCCTTCCAACCTCCTTTAAACCAAAAGGAAATATTTATTTACTGATTTTAATAAAAATAAACAAATATAATATCATACATGCTTGGTCCTGTAAGTTTGTGATGGGGATCTCATAGAACTCTTGGTATTGTTAAATATATATGTAATCAAACTGTCTTTTAAATATATATTCTTATGACTATTAATTAGCATTGTTGCAAGCCTTGCTCAGAGAAGGCCTTTTTTTGCAGACTCATAACTGCCTAAAGTGTTGAGATCTAACACTGTTAAGTTCTCAGCCTTAAATAAGATATCTATCAACCTCTCAAAGACTCAGAGAACATCATGTAACAGATGTTTGAGCCAGGCTGTGGTGGCACACGCCTTTAATCCCAGCACTTGGGAGGCAGAGGCAGGCTGATCTCTGTGAGTTCCAGGCCAGCCTGGTCTCCAAAACGAGTTCCAGGAAACCCTGTCTCAAAAAACCAAAAAAAAAAAATGTAAGAGCCAGAGGAAGAGGAGAGATATTATCAAATGCTGTCTTTTGGATGTCGAATGACTAGTGCATCTATGAACTGACACCAACTGTCTATAGTTTGACTTCCTCGTTACAAAAATGGAAAGACATCCTGTTTTAATAGGGATGGAGGACAAAATTGGGCTCTTCTCCTTTGTTACAGCAGAAGTAGTGTTCTTGCATATTCTGCAATTACTTTTAGATATTTGTCCAGGACCCAGAGTTCAATGACCAAGGCCATCTGGAGACTTGTTCTCTTGCAAACATAAGATCTGAACAGGAGTGAGACTACTGAGTCACTTAGCACAGACATGCCCTGAACAGTCTTCCCTCAGGACCCCCAAGGAGAATCCCAGCAAGATCTGGTCTGTGTTTTTGTTTACATGTCCCCTGTTGAGGGAAGTGAGACTGTTCGTGTTAGATTGCTGGCTTTAACTACCTCCCCTCCTCCCCTCTTTTCTTTCTCATGTTCTATACTGATAAAACAGCACAGGGTTATTTTCGGTAGATAGACTTGTGTCAGAGAATGTAATTTTCTTTCTGAAGTGGAAAATGGAGAATTGAATTGTTAAACTTACCTTCAATCATGAACAGATACTACAAGGGAAGTTGTCTTCTTGATAGAAGAGCATAAGCCTATGGCATCTTTAAATACAATTATATGCACAGGTTTTATGTAGAAGACAGTGCAAGAGAGATCTTCTTATACAAAGGCAACCATACAATTATATGTAGAGGCTTTGGATGCTAATGGAATATGGAACTGATAGCATTACTGTCTGTTCGGTGATTAACCTCACATCCTAGTTCAAGCCAATATGCTGAACATTTAAAAACTGAGCAACCAGCAAAGAAGTAATCACACATAAGACAGTTAACCTGAAGATGGAAGAAGTTATTTTTCCATTAGATTTGAATAGAGAATTATTCCTTATTTTAACTCTTCCTACTAGTGGATTAGAGAGCAAAGGCATATGAAGAGTGAATGCTTGCATGATTTTTACGAGTTACTCCTTGTTATGTGTGGTACACAGCTACTAAAGGTCACAGGACTCATTAGTGGCATACTGATGACAAAAATCCAGTGCTCCTGGCTCACTAACCAAGACTGTTTTCCCTAGGTAAATCTGTGACTCCCTTCTTATGGTGGCTTTAAAAAAAAATTACTTACATGCAAGATTATAACTTTTCTCTGTCTTTAGTATATTAAGTAAGAAAACATTTGATTATGTGTATCATAATATCACCTATTCATAAACTCAATTTCTATAAGATCCCAACAGAAATATCTTGCAGAGTCGGTTTTTGTGTCATTTAAGTGTATAAAATATAGTTACATTGTTTTTCTTTCACTGTGATTGTTTTGTGCTTACTCTGATAAAATGTAACTTCTGGAGAAATTTAACATCTCTTATTTATAACTTAATGACCTTGACATATCTTTTTATGAATATATACCAAGACGGTAGGAACTTTCAAACTTAAGCCCTAATATAGTGTACTCCATTTGAAAATTAAGCACCAGATATTAACAGTTGTTAGAATATATGAAATATTTTGAATTAAAAAGTAGATTATTTGTGTGTGGTTTTACGGCTGATTGTCAGTGCTAGAGGGTCAAAATCCACATTCATGTCTCTGTGTCCATCATCTTCCATGTTCAAAAAGAAGACAAATAAGAAGAAAAAGAAAGACTGTCTGATGTTGCTGAATTAAATTAGAATATGATTATTACCCCATGTCTTCACAAAAGACATTTTGTAACATTTAAGATTTCTGCTAATTACATGAGGTACATTATCATGCAAAAGAATGTTAGTGAAGGTTGAAAAGGACAAACCAACCATTCTCGTACATCACCATAATTATGCAGCCCCATGTTCGAACAATTACATCTATGTAGACCCACTGTTAAAATCAATGTTACTTGTACAGCTAGTCCTTAATCAATGAAATCAGTCAATTTCCCATGGTCACATCCTTCTTCTTAATTAAGACAGTGATATCTCTGGAGCACAGGGTCTCCAAGAGATAAATAAGTACAGAGGTTGGGAAATGTCAAAGAGGTGACTCTCGATTTTACTCCTGACGAACTTGGGAGGAAATAAGACAGTTCCTTCAGTTCAGGGAAGCAGCACAGGCTTCTAAAGCGATGGCTTAGCATTCATTAAGAAAAGAGCAGGGAGTAGTGTCTGACAGAAATAGCACTAATGAGCAAAGAAGGTTTTCAGCGTGCATATCCTTCATAGTCATACTCAGAATTATGAAGGTTGTGCCATCTAAGCCAATTTTAATTAGAGTGAGCATGGACCCCTTTGGACAGTTAGCCTTTCTTTCCAAAATCCATTTCAATATGGTGTCATTTTGTTGTCATAATCCAAATGGCAAAGTGATGGAATAACCTACTTAAAATGTCTATGGTGTTAAAGCAGATATGGCAAACAGCCTCTAATGACACATGTAATAAGGGTTTACCTGGGGGACGTTGACAGCGTGCTCTGTGTTGTCACTGGGGCAGGAATAATGATAGAGGTGATGGTCGAAGTCTTCAAAGAGCTACTTTTGCCTCTCTGTTTTACCAATTGCCTGTAAAAGTTCCCTTCATTGAAAAAGAAAGAAATACTCACAAGAAAAATGAAACAGCTCTATTAGGAATAGAAAATGTAGACATCTTACAGTTTCTTTAGAACAAAATTCACAATGCAGACTAACTGTGCGTTCGCAGGCTTGTAGTAGCCATCTTTTTTGATCATAGGGGAACCATTGTTTGACCAAATAAATATAAAAAGGTAAACACATCATATTGATGCATTTTCTTATAATTTTATTTCTATAAAAATGTAATCATTCTTGTCCACATACAGAAAGTATAAAATAATGAGTTAACTTTCAGGGACAGTTCAGTGGTTAAGAACATGAAATACTTTTGCCTGGGATTAGAATTCAGTCTCCAGGACCCAGGCTGGGCTGCCCACCATTGCATGTAGCTCCAGTTTCAGGGAATTAATATACTCGTTGGCCTCTGCAAGCACGTGTACTCATGTCTATAAAGCCACACAAAGTCTCACAAATACATATGATTTTACATTATTTTTGAAAATTTAAATTCTCTTGCAGGCATGGTTATTATATATATGAACACAAATACATGATTTCTGATCTTCCTTATGTATCTCTGTCATCAAACATAATTTTTCAGAAATATGCCAAAACATTAATATGTGAAAATATGTATTTGGATAAACATTCACGAATATATATGTTGAAAAACTTTATACAGAATATATAGATACATGTTATTATCACAAGTATTTTCTTTCCTTGTGTTGCCTAAATTGAAGCCCCAAATAAATATGTCCATATTTTAAATGCGTGAAATTGGTTGCTCTCGAAAGCATGAAAATGTGCTATCTGTCATTCTTTCTATAAAGATTTTTTAAATTTAATTTGTAACAAAAATAAAGTAGCTGTAAAAATGAGAAAACATAACAGATTTTGTATACATATGTCATTGGTTTTAAACCAAACTGACTGATCAAGTTATTGCTTAAATCATCTAAATTTTAATTACAATGTTATTGTGGGGCATGAGATGGCTGAGGATTGGTTTACTCAGGGTGTGAATCTCAATGCCAACTTTAAAATCCCTTAAGGAGGAATGAACCCAATGGGTTACAGAGCTAATCATCCCTTCCTAAATTTACCAATATGTGTGGTTGGTTGTTTTTACTCTTTGCTCTTGCACTTTGCTCTTTTGGGGGCCTGCCACCAGCTCCCAAATAAAGTCTCCCACACAGGGAGAGTTATTCTTTTTCATGAATACCCTGCCTTAGCTTGGATTGTTTCTAGCCAGCTTTTCTTAATTTATATTATCTCATTTACCTTTTGCCTCTGGGCTTTTATCTTTCTCCATTAAACATGCCTTACTTTACTTCTTTCTCTGTGGCTGGCTGTGTAGCTGGGTGGCAGTCTCCTGATGTCCTCTCTCCTTCTCTCACTCCTTCATCTTCTCCTCCCAGCTTTCTTCTCCTCTTTTATTCTCTCTGCCTGCCAGTCCTGCCTATTCCTTCTCCTGCCTTGCTATTGACCTTCAGCTCTTTATTAGACCTTCAAGTGTTTTAGATAGGCAAAGTAACATAGCTTCACAGAGTTAAACATATACAACATAAAAGAATGCGACATATCATTGCATCATGAAAGCAAATGTTCCACAGCATAAACTAATGTAACACATCTTAAAATAATGTTCCACAGCAAACATGCTTACAAACTCCAGAGGTTTCGCTTGTATTACATAAAATGGGAAGGGTGGACAGTATTTATAGCATTGACCCAGGAGGAGACTCAGAGAACTATGATGATCCTAAAATAATCTTCTAAGTGTCAATGGAAGGAAGGAGGCTGTACAGATTACCTAGCAGAATGCACATGAATAGAAAAAAAGGAAATTATACAGTGATAAAATAATAGATAAAAGTAAGGGCTGTGGTCTTCTACTCGAGCCGTACTGTTTTCTTGCTTGGTCTTTATTGCAAAGATTAGAAGTGAATAGAAAACCAAGCCAACCGAAGCTGTAGAGATTGATAAGGTATAAAAGCACTGGATGCTCTTCCAAGAACCAAGATTGTATTACCAACACACACAAGGGGCTCACAACCACCTGTAACTCAACTTTCAGGGAATCTGGTGCCTTCTCACCTTCACAAACACCAAGTGCACACATGTATGCTGTACAGACATACATGGATGCAAAACAGCCATGCACATAAATTAATAGTAAAAACTTCAGTGAAAAATAAATTTTAAGCATGATAACTTAAACATAGTGCTGTAAACAATGCCAGTTTGAGTAAAAACCTCTTGTGTCCACTCTGGATAACAATCATTAACCTGGGAACTGTAGGCCTAGAACAGGCTCAAGGGGCCTTCTGAGTACCCCTTCATCCATGCAGAGAGAGGAAGACATGACTTTATTCTTAGAATGCACCAGTTTGTGCTTGTTAGACATTTAAAGATAGACACTGAGTCTGGCTCCTCCCTACTCAATTTTGCCACCTAGAACAGAAAGGGACTTATGTTATCCATATATTTGAAGAGGGCTCTAAATGTTTGGAAAGTATTGAAAGGGACTGGGAACAATAGCTAGGTAGAGAAAGCACTTGCTGAGTCAGGTGAGGATCAAAGCTCAGATTTCCTGAAGCCACAGAAAAGCTGGATAGGCATGGGCTTTCCTTTCTGTGTTCCCAGCACTCTAGGGGCAGACAGGAGAATTTCTGGGCCAGCCAGGTGCACAGACTAGCCAAACTGGCAAGAACAGAGCTCAGCGAGAAACTCCTTTTCTATAACTAAAGCAAACAGTGCTGAGGAAGTCAGCACCATCAAGTCTCACCTCAAAGGGCATGTGCACACACATGCATGCACACCTTATACATGTACTCCCACATGTGGGTTCATATATGCACATGAATAAGAACTAAAAAGTTTCATGAGGATATATTACCATGTTAAGAAAGTCTACTTAAATGTCAGCCAAGTAACAAATTTGTATTTAAACAACTAACTAAAATGTATAGCCAAATGGAAACCAAATTATAACCTAATGAGACTTGGAGCCAGAGCTTCATGTATAATAGACTGGCTGTTTATTATGTTTGATAAGCCAGTTTGCATACTTCAGGACCTATTGTACTTACATAATATAATTTCTAAACACAAATGAAACATCAATGTGTGGTTCTTTTGATTATTTTGCATGGAGTAATGTTTCACTTTCTATAACGGACTCATTTAAAATGGAGATACCATGAAACCAGTAGCTGAACAGAAAGTTACATGGGAACGCCAAACTGAGAATGATGGGAAGAAGGAGGGCAGAGTCTGAGGAGATGCCATCCAGCAGCCCAAGAAGCAAGAAATGCTAGAGGACAGGTAAAGAAAGCCATGAGCCATGCAGCAATACATAGATTAATAGAAATGGATTAATTTAAATGCAAGAGTTAGGTAGTAACAAGCCCGAGCATTTCTAATTAACATAAGACTCTGACTGATTATTTGGGACAGGAGAGTTGGGACACATATGGCATTTCAATGTGTGGTAGACATTTCCACATAAAACCTGACAAAGCTTATAAAAGGATTCTAGACACCACGAAAGGAGTGAAGCACAGCTTCTTGGTAGCTGCCTTTTCTTTGGTGGGCTCTGTTTGCTGGTGTATCCTTTAAGACACAGCTTTCTGGCTCTGTGCTAGTGACAAAATGGGAGGTTTTTTTTTTGTTGTTTTGTGTTTTTGTTTTTGTTTTTTTTAAAAAGAGGACCTGCTACCAAACTCTTACATGGTGTTTATGAGCTATGTGCAACATATTACTCGGTGGCAACATGGGTCTAGAAACTTCCCAGAGTTGGAATGGTAAACACCGCTTCCAGAGCTGGTGGTCAACATGTTTTGCAATGAGACTTGACTCTCAGGGAACCAAAGAGGAGAAACTAATGCCAGCACACCATGATCTAAGTTACACAGCATTTTTTTGTTGTTGTTCATGCAGACAGAAAAAATTATAGATGTATATAAGGACAGATTCAGAAAAAAAAAAGAGCCTCTAAATGGGTTACAGTGAGTTTAAAAAATACGCGTAGGCTTGGGAGAGAAAACAAATGAATACATATAGTCTTAGATTAAAAATTATAGTTGTAAAATAAAGTTCTTAAATATGGAATAGAGTAATAAAAATATAATAAGCCACAGAAAGATGGAAAATACACAGTCTAGATCTGTAAGTTATTGTGTTGTCTTTAAATTTTTTGACTACTAATGAACAAATGATCAGTGCTGAGAGACATTTGATTATAAAAGCTCCTATATTAAACCAACCTACATATTTTAAAAATATCTTTTTTTTAATTTTACACCATTCAGTTCCACATAATAGCCACAGATTTCCCTGTTCTTCCCCTCTCGTCCCCCTGCCCCTCCCCCCAGCCCACCCCCCATTCCCACCTCCTCCAGATCAAGGTCTCCCCCGAGGACCTGGATCGACCTGATAGACTCAGTCCAGGCAGGTCCAGTCCCCCCCTCCCAGGCCGAGCCAAGCATCCCTGCATAAGTCCCAGGATTCAAACAGCCAACTCATACAACGAGCCCAAGACCTGGCACCACCGCATAGCTGCCTCCCAAACAGATCAAGCCAAATGACTGTCTCACCCATTCAGAGGGACTGATCCAGTTGGGGGCCCCTCAGCCTTTGGTTCATAGTTCATGTGCTTCCATTCATTTGGTTATTTGTCCCTGTGCTTTATCCAACCTTGGCTTCAACAATTCTTGCTCATATAAACCCTCCTCTTTCTCACTAATTAGACTCCCAGTGCTCCACCAGGGGCCCAGCTGTGGATGTCTGCATCCAGATTCCTCAGTCCTTGGATGGGGTTTATGGCACAACTATCAGGGTGTTTGGCCATCCCATCACCAGAGTAGGTCAGTTCCTGCCATCTCGCGACCATTGCCAGTAGTCTTTTGCGGGGGTATCTTTGTGGATCTCCGTGGGCCTCCTTAGCTCTCTGCTTCCTCCCCTTCTCATGTGGTCTTCATTTACCATGGTCTCCTATTCCTTGTTCTCCCTCTCTTTTCTTGATCCAGCTAGGATCTCCCACTCTCTTTCCCTCGACTGTCGCCCTTCATTGCTCCCACTCATGACCGGGCTGTTCATGTAGATCTCATCCATTTCTCCGTGTCTTTTTTGGGGTCTTGTTTTCCAGGTAGCCTCACTGTTGATGTGAGTAACAGTCCAGTCATCCTTGTTCCACATCTAGCATCTTCCTATGAGTGAGTACATTCCATATTTGTCTTTCTGAGTCTGGGTTACCTCACTCAGGATGATTTTTTCTAGATCTATCCATTTGCCTGCAAACCACATGATGTCATTGTTTTTCTCTGCTGAGTAGTATTCCATTGTGTATATGTGCCACAATTTATTTATCCATTCTTCAGTTGAAGGGCATCTAGGTTGTTTCCAGGTTTTGGCTATTACAAACAATGCTGATATGAACATAGCTGAGCAAGTGCTCTTGTGGTATGATTGAGCATTTCTTGGGTATATGCCCAGGAGTGGTATAGCTGGATCTTGGGGGAGATTGATTCCCAATTTTCTAAGAAAGCGCCATATGGATTTCCAAAGTGGTTGTACAAGCTTGCATTCCCACCAGCAGTGGAGGAGAGTTCCCCTAGTTCCACATCCTCTCTTCATTTTTTTTGATCTTAGCCACTCTGACAAGCGTAAGGTGGTATCTCAGAGTTGTTTTGATTTGCATTTCCCTGATGATTAGGGATGTTGAGCAATTCCTTAAATGTCCTTCAGCCATTTGAGTTTCCTCTGTTGAGAATTCTCTGTTTAGTTCTAAAGCCCATTTCTCAATTGGACTGTTGGTCGTTTTGATGTCTAATTTCTTGAGTTCCTTATATATTCTGGATATCAGTCCTCTGTCACATGTGGGGTTGGTGAAGATCTTTTCCCATTCTGTAGGCTGTCGCTTTGCCTTGTTGACTGTATCCTTTGCTCTACAAAAGCTTCTCAGTTTCAAGAGGTCCCATTGATTGATTGATTGTCTCAGTGTCTGCGCTACTGGTGTTATATTTAGGAAGTGATCTCCTATGCCAATGCGTTCAAGACTACTTCCTACTTTCTCTTCTAGCAGGTTCAGAGTAGCTGGATTTATGTTGAGGTCTTTGATCCACTTGGACTTAAGTTTTGTGCACGGTGACAGATATGGATCTATTTGCAGCCTTCTACACGTTGATATCCAGTTATGCCAGCACCATTTGTTGAAGATGCTTTCTTTTTTCCATTGTACACTTCAAAATTTAAATAAAAAGATATGTTACTTTAGGAAAGGGGTTCTTCTTTTATTTCCACAGGAAATAAGAGATTCTGGATTCATTCTGGGTTAAGAAAAATCAGGCTTGATCAAGGAAGACATCCTGAAAAATCTCCAGTGGGAATTGATGTCTCAGATAACCCAACATTTCAGAGTGCCTTTGTTGTTCAGCAGGAAGTAGTCTAGTGAACTATGCCTACATTCCCAAAAATAAATTATAAATGTTTGTTGTGGTGATATTTACTTGTACTGAAATGTGATATTTTATTTCTATGTTAATAAATAAAGTTTGCCTGGAGATCAGAGGTCATAGTCAGCCATAAACAGAAGTCAGGCGCTGGTAACATATGCCCTTATTCCGATCACATGGCAGGCAGAGTCTCCATGTGTTCAAGGACACATGCCTTTAATCCCAGTACCAACCATAGAGAACTGGAGGTCTATATAGACAGGCAGTGATGAGGAAGTGATGTGGCTGGGCTTAGAGCCAATGAGAAGGCAGAACAGGGAGGCAATAAAGGCATAGGGTAGACAGGAAGAGGTTCTCTTGGAAGCTACAGTGAGGTGGTGAGCCAAGGTTAGTTGGCAGCTATTGCTCTGGTCTCTATGGCTTGCATCCCTGTATTTGGCTCTGTATTTCTTAATTAATAAGACTCTTTAGAAATTTGTCTACAGTTTGTCATCATTTATGGGGATTGGTTACAAGTTGCTATTGGTAAAGGTCAGGAGAAATGCTGAACAAATGAGATTAGATTCAGGGATCTCATTCAAAAAAAAAAAGCAAAAAGGGAAATACAGAAATTATTGAATCCACTTTTAAACAACAAAAAGTACCACCTACTAGTCTCAAATATTTTATATTGGTATAGATTTTTGTATATTGATACAAATTTGTGTTTATTTTTGTTATGATGTATGTGTGTTTCTACACTTGTTTGGGATATTGTGCTTAAGCAGCTTATTTAAAATTATAAGATACAGTTAAAATGCAGGTTAATAATTAGTCATCTATACTAGTCACTCATATCTATAAAACTTACAGTCATGTCAGTTAGATTTTCTAGGTATACAGAGATATATTTCAGATAGATAGGTAATCTTCAAACATTTCAAAGACCTACAGAATATGACATTTAAAATGTTTTAATAACTTAGGCTTTTTATGACAGTGAGACCTGTCTGCTCCTGGCAACACCAATCTACTCTGGAGAAGATGATGGGCATCAAAGAAATTCCATATGGGTTTTGTTTTCTTTATGGCAAAAGCTAGCCGTGTAGGCAAAGAAACTGCCCTTGCCTCAATTGCTTACAGTTGCGGTCAAAACTGGACCAGCAGGATGCAAAAAAGACAACTGGCTAAGTCAGCCAAGATAAGGTAGGACAGTCCTTCAGAATTCCCTGCTTCATAGGAAAGTCTGATAGATATTCTAGGCCTATCAGCCAAAGATAGATGCCCCATCATTGCAGAGGAACTTTAGGTGACTGTCCAGACAGACTGACATCCTTGTCATTTGTTGTATGATATTTTGTTTGTGTTCTGACAAGTAAAGCTTGCCTGGAGATCAGAGGGCACAGCTAGCCACTGGTTAGCCATAGAGCCAGGTAGTGGTCGCACACAGCTTTAATCTTAGCACTAGGGAGGTGGGGACAGGAATATAAGGTGGGTAGAGACAGGATCTGGGTCCACATTTGGTCTGAGATTTCATAGAAGTAAGAAGTCTCTAGTGGCTGGATGCTCTGCTTCTCTGATCTTTCAGCTTTTACCCTCACTATCTGACATTGGGTTTTTGTTGTTAAGAGTATTTAAGTTTGTGCTTCAGTCATTAGGTAACATTTCATCCTTCTGGGGTCTTTGATGGAGTTGAAGACTAAATAGTTATAGTTTTCCTTTGGTTATAATAGAAAGTAAATTAGATACAAAAATTTAGACTTACCAAGATAAGTTAACACCTTAGGAGGAAAAGCTGTAGAACAATCCTTTTCTACACTATGAATATGTATTACTCTCCTTGGTAAATAGAAAGCTGACAGTCCTAACACTGGGCAGGAAGTAAGATGGGACAGTCAAACTGAGAATGATGGGAAGAAGGAGGATGGAGTCAGAAGAGACATCAGCCAGCCAGCCAGGAATCAAACATGCTAGAGGATAGGTAAAGCCATGAGCCACATGACAATAAATAGATTAATAAAAACAGGTTACTTTAAATGTAAGAGTTAGCTAATAACAACCCTGAGCTAACAGCCAAGCATTTGTAATTACTATAAGCTTCTGAGTGGTTATTTGGAACCAGGCAGTTGGGACAGGAAATGTCTGTTTCTTTATGTATAATAGATTGGCTGTTCTCAGAAGATATTTGATGAGCCAGTTTTTATACTTCAGGACCTAATGTGCTTATATAATGTAATTTATGAACACAAATAAAACAGAAATGTGTGACTCTTTTGCATGGAGTAGTGTTTCACTTTCTATAATGGACTCAATTTAAATGGAGATACCATCAAACAAACAAACAAATTGTACATATATATATATATATATATATATATATGTGTGTGTGTGTGTGTGTGTGTGTGTGTGTATGTGTGTGTGTGTGTGTGTGTGTACATGTACATTTTGAATACAGATATATGCACGCAGAGATAATTCAATAATGGTTGACTCCATGGCTTACTAAGCTACACTATCACATTGAGAAAGGAATTGCTAGCTTACAGGACAGCCAAAAAATAATGCCTGACAGAGCAATCAGTTTAGACACAAGGGAGAGAGAGAGATGCTGTCCTGTCTACATGGCTTGAACAGATCTGGCAAAAAGATGAAGAAATTGTGGACAAAGGTGTGGCCAGATGGGAAGACCACCTTACCAACCTCTGCTGCGTACACCCGATGACATGTGATGTAGTCTTTCTAGCTGTCAGGTTTGTCCTTTGTGTTCTTTCAACCAACAAAAATGGTGGTTTGTGATAAAGCCACACAGGTCTGAAGCAGCTTCCTTCTTGGTCCTGAAGGAAATGATCCACTTTTTCCTGAAGGAGTCTGCTTAGCAGGGATCCTGCCTGCCAGGAGAATAGAGCTGATTATTTCTACCCTTTCCCTTCTCCCTTTTTATCCTGTTTTCTTTTGAGTAAATGCACTTGAGGAGTCATTGATTTTTCTGTGGATATGGAATACAGTACAATAGCTTCATATCACCTGGTGCTGTAATACCCAATTCTCTGACATTGTAGTTCTCTCTGAAGAGACTGTTCTGTCCTTGTTATTCCAATGCTGGGTGCCTACACTTCTGTGTCTAAAGACAATAGGTCAGATTACAGTAATCTAAGAATGACCTGGAAGCAGATGCTGTCAGTACACAATAGATTCTAATAAGAACATGAATACCCGTTAAGTAATTCTAAGATCACTTGTTGAGTATAACTCATGGCCACAATGAACCAATTATATGTACAGTGAGAGGAAGGCAATTGTTACACCCTATAGTATAAAAACCATCATGCAGCCAGAAATGACTGATTATCTGTAGAAAAGAAATAAAATGACTATTCAGTAGTCTAAAAGCTAACTCAACATAAAGATGTTAAAAGAGCATTCTTATGAAGTTATTATCTCCTATATGAGCCCTTAATATAAAAGAAAGTAAGGTTTGGAAACAGTTAGCAACCTCATTGAAATGTACAAAAATACCACTGTTGTTCAGTTTTAGAGAAACAAGAAAATGTAAATGACATCTATCGAAACATCATCTGTATTTAGAATACCAAAATGTGGAAATTTTAATGATAAAAGTTACTTAAGAGAGTTAATTCTTCCTCCAAATGCATTTTATTCATTAGAAATTTTTAAAAAAGATAAAATAATAGCCAATACAATATTTTAAATCCCCCTAAATCAGTTCTGTGATCATGTTATGTGATGCTTCTTGAGTTTTCAAATGGGAAATGTTTGCCTCATGATGTGACTCGGGTCATGATGTTCAGTTCATTATTAAGAAAAATGAATGCTATGTGTGTCACTCCACATAGAATTCAGAGTTTTTATATTAACCACTACTTAATTCATACAGAAAAAGAGAGACTACAATGAATAAACATGAAATAGATGTATTAAAAAAGACTCTGGGTATGTTCTGGTTTCCGCTTTAGATTGCATAAATAGACTATAGGATAAGGAGATTACAGAAAAAAAAAATGACTGAGATTAAAATGCAAGGTCAATGTCCACTTTTACCAGTTCTCTGAGAGCAAACTGTTTCACCAACCCTAAGCCCCTCATTCTAAGGTATAAAATGGGAGAAGGGAGGGGAGCAATTGTGAAGATTCACCTTTGGCATGTATAGTACTCAGTGACAAAAGACCTTGCCTTGGAGGAGGTGGGAGTGGGGGGTGGACTGGGGTGAGTGGTGGGGGGTGGGAGGAGGGAGGACTGAGGAATCCGTGTCTGATATGTGAAATTAAGTTACTTATAAAATAAAAATACTATTAAAAAAGAATAACTCTAGAAGAATTTATTATGGTTGTGAAAGAGCCTCTGTTGATGCTGCTGAACCATGCATATGGATATTATTTTTTATGAATATTTATTTTTTAAAATTGCTGGATATTTAGGTTATAAGATTGTTTTCCATAGGTAGCAGCTACTTACTTGATTGAGTACAAAGGAAAACACATTCTATAGGTCCAACTAAAATTCAAAGGTATTAAAGATTCTTAATTTTCAACAATCAAAGCTTGCACGAGTGTGGATGAATGTGTGGGGTACCTACGTGTAAGTGTGCACATGTGACATAGGGCTGAGGGATGAATTAGTGAGTGAAGCCCTTGCCATGCAAATGTGAGGACGTGAGATTAAATCCTTAGAAACCGTGTAAAAACTAGGCCCGTGTAGCAGCCTTCTGTAATCCCACTGTGTGGGGAGGCAGAGGCAGGGGCTCCCGAGACACGATGGCTAGCTAGACTGGCCAACTGAGAAGCACTGGCTTTAAATGAAAGAACCAGCTTCAATAAACAAGGTCAAGGACAATGCAAGAACACACCCTATGTCACATGTGCACACTTATGCGTAGGCACCCCACACACTCATCCACACTCGTGCAAGCAGACACGCAGAGCACATACAGTACACTCAAAAAGTTAAGATTAAGTAGTTAGAATATAAATCTGACTCAATCTTTTATAAGGAAAGCAAGTCAAAATCATTGTGACGAGAGAGGGAAAAAAGCAGTTTCCATAGCACTGCTACATGCATGATTATGGCCAGGTCCTCGGGGATCTTTGTGTAGATGAGGAACACTGCTGGTAAAATATACAAATATGCTTGTTTGTATAGCGGCCTACAACATATGACAGGCATATACACAGAGCAAAATACTTTTTATTGTGAAAGACAGAGACAGAAACTGAATGTACTTAAAGAAGAGAACGATTGTCTTTGGAGATTCTAAGTCAGTGCCAGTCTGAAAGTGTTTGCATCGGGTTTGAGAAGCTCTCGCTGTAGGATCAGAAATGGTAGAAAGGAAATTGTGGTGATTTAGTATTTGTAGAAATTATAATAAATGTAAAAAGTGTAATCAGGATGTGTTTTCACAGTGCTTTCTGCATAGAGACAGAGAATTTAGTACAAAAGCCGAGGCAGCTCTGGGGATTAGAGCAGATATTTTTCAAGTTTGGAGGCAGATGTTCATCCGTATGGGGTACCTGCGAGGTTTTCATTCACTTTGGCTACATCTCCGCCAACTCAACACTGCTAATCCTTGGAATCGCTCACTGCATAACCAATGGTGTCACTCGACTGTAAGGCAGCTAACTATGTCAGGACGTTCTTGGGATGTTCTCAGCAAGTAAAACAAAGAATGAATCCAAAACACTGTAAACGTAATGGTGACTCCTCACTCCTTAAGACTATGAAGTAGTTTTAAATTTAGAGAATATTACCTCTACTTTTGATTGTGTGCATGGATTAACAGAGAAATACTGATTTTTAACATATACAAGGCACATACAAATTCAGTCTAATTTTAAGAAAATTTGTAGATGAAAATGCTAAATTACCCCATAAAGTAGTCTTTTGAAAATTTAGTAAGGTAATAGTCATTTTTCTTTAAAATACTTGTCTTAGAAAATGGTTATGTCTTAGTACCGACTTCTATTATTTTGTCAATTTTCTTTAATGCAGGAAGAACAAATTACAATTTTATTATTCTTAGGGCAACACAAGTGAAACAATTCCTTAAGCTTTTCAGCTGTTTTTTTTTTGGGGGGGGGCTGTTAAATTATAGATATGAACCCACAGTGTCCACCCCAGCACTTGTTATTTTTGTAAAATGTATGCAGAAACAGAAACAAGTCTATGTTTATAACTTGAAGAATTCACACAGAAATAAATCAATCAGAATTATAAAGTCACTATTACCCCTATAATCACCTCCACCTTTTTTCCACCTACCTACCCCCTAACCAATCAGAAATCAACACCCTGGTCTCCAACTAACAATTCATTGTGTGCATTTTAAAATGTAAATAAATGGGTTCTTAAAACATATACATTTGTGACAGCTTTTTCCCCCCCAAATCAACACTAATTCTCAAGTTGTTTTCATGATTCTTCCAAATTTATTCATATTGATAAATTATAGGTGGGCTGAGAACTGCAGACTTCTAATCTCAGCATTGGAGATATTGAATCAGGAATTTCAGGAGTTCATTGCCATCTTCAGACACATAGTGAGTTCAAGGTTAGACTTGACTTTGTGAGAGCTTGGTTCAAAACGTGTGTGTGTGTGTGTGTGTGTGTGTGTGTGTGTGTATAGAGAGAGCAAGAGAGAGACAGACAGATAATAAAACAAGAAAATATTGAAAATATCCTATGCTTACTAAATTTTATAAATTGCAGAATATTTTCATCTTAAAAATATTTTTATTTGTATTTTATTATTATTATTATCTACAGATTATTTTCATTTAATATTTTCTGGCAAATATACATTCACTTACCTCAGATCAGTATAGAAAAGCTAATCCCTGGGCTGCATGGTGAGGCTTTTTAAAAAAGTAATTTTCCTTTTATTCTTAAGAATTTCATATATGCATGCAGTCTGAAGATAATCATTTTAAGAACTTTAATGTATAGAATGGAGAAATGATCCCTGGTAAGTGACTCATGATCCAATGGAAGGCCACACATTCAAGAGTATATTGATAGCACTAACAGTTCCTAATGACTTGTTTTTGTAAGACAAAGTTGGTTGGTGTGGTAGTTTGAATGAGAATGGTCCCTGTTGCTGCAGGCTTTCCTTCCTCTGCCCAGTACCCCAGCCACTTATAAAATAATCACTCAGAGACTTAATATTACTTATAAATGTTTGGCCTATTGCCCAGGCTTATTACTAACTAGCTCTTACAACTTAAATTAATCCATTTCTATTGAACTATATTTTGTCATGTGGCCGTGGCATTACCAGTCTGCTGGCATCTTGCTCCTTGGGCAGCTGGACGGTGTCTCCCAGACTTTGCCATTCTTCTCCTGCATCTCTACTTAGATTTCCCACCTGCCTCTATCCTTCCTTGCCATAAGTCAAAGCAGCTTTATTTATTAACCAATGGAAGCAACACATATTCACAGCATACAGAAAGACACCCCACATCAGTCCCCCATAGACTCATTTATTTTAATGCTTGGTCACTAATTGATGAAACTGTTTAGGAAGGAGTAGGAGGTCTGGTCTTCTTGGAGAAGGTGTGACATTGAGGATAAGTTTGAGGTTTTAAGAGACCATGACATTCATCTACAGTTAACTCAGTCTCTCTGCCTCATGTCTGTGAACCAAAATGTAAGTGCTAGCTACTGCTCCAGCACCACGTCTGCCTGCCTGCTGCCATACTCCCCTCCAGGATGGTCATGGACTCTAACCCTCTAAAAGCATAATCCCCCAATAAACTCTTTTTTTTTTTTTTCTGTAAGTTGCTTTGGTCATGGAGTCTTATCACAGCAATAAAAAAGTAAATAAGATATACGGGTAGTGAGTGAAAGGAAATATATCCAGCAAGAGTTAGGGCATACCCATGATTGAAATACAACCTATGAAATTTTCAAAGAACTATTAAAATTAGAAAAACCTAAAATGAAACAGATATATGTATATTTTCTTTCTCACCATTCTCTGAAAAATAGTAAGTAAATAGTCTGTGATCCTGTATAGTTCTAAAAAGATTTTTTTTATTTATCTAATAATTACATCCTGCTGCTTAGCAGTCACTACACATGTCTCATCCTATAGCTCTGATAGTGAATCATTATAGATTTTGAGATGTAAACAACAAAACAAAAACCCATTTTCTTAATGTTCTGGAGTACAGAAGACCTAAGTCAGTCCTTTGACTAAGACCATGGTGTCAGCAGGGCTGGCTTCTTCTGAGGCCTTCAGAAGAGGATGTAGTCTGTCTTTTATTTTCTGGGGTAGTTTGTATGGCTCATAAGTCCTCCTGTAAATTTTTTCACCACCTTGCTTCTAAGGCCACATCTATTACTACTTAGGACTTTGCTCATTTCACTTTTAACTATATGCCCTGTAGGGTCAATTGTCACAGGCACTGGGGGTAAGGATGTGAACATTTTTGTGGGACCAATATTCTATCCTCAGCACTGTTGGAGAAAGTTTATGACCTAGAGACTGGCTGGACAATGGGGAACAATGGCATAATCTCTGCTTTTTGGTACAGTATGAACTATTGGTGAGCCATGTTTGAATATTTGTTTAGTTTTAAGACATTAAGTGGAACACCTTTAGTAGAAATAGAAAAAAATGATACTTATGAGTTTGTCTTAGTAATAGTTGATTACAGAGTTTGTGTGTTAAATACTGTGCTGCATAGATATAAACTATGGTGAAGTAACCAGAGATTCATTGCTAAGGCTGTGTTAGCACCATTGTTGACAAGAGGTTAAGTGAGAGAGAAATAAGCTAACTGATTAAAAAAAAAATGGCCGGCCAAAATAAATTCAGAAGTGTAAACCATACATCGAGGACTAAAATGAGAATTTCAATACTCAAGTGACACAGTGCCATTCACATTCCTAAAGATGAATTCTGACTGCCAAGTGAAGAAAGATTGGAATATGGCAAGTCCATATGTGATAGCCTTTTGGAGCCATCTCAGTGGGAGGAAAGGGAATCATGTTCCACATTGGGGTTGGTGGAACTGGAGTCCACTGGTAGAGGAGACAATTCCTTAGCAACTAGAGTTGAGAGAGTTCCAAGCCGAATGGGCTATCTAGCAAGAAAAAGTAAAGAGAAATGTGGATTTCTTGTATAATTTCTACATTTATAGTGAGTCTCTTAATATTTATAGTAGCAGGAAAAGGTGACTTTTGTTTATAATACTAGTTATTTGTTTTCTCTGATCTAATTCTTTGAATTTAACTTTTTTTACTTTTGTTCTGCTTGTACTTTCTTTTTTGTTCTTTCATCTAACTGACTAGTTCTAGTATTTTGAACTTTGTGTGAAAATAGGCTAATAATATACGTTTCTTGAGAACAGTATCTACAAGTAGTGTTAACACATGCTAGTACATGGCCCATCCTATAGAATCTTTAACTTACTACATAATGAATAAAGATTTAAGATTGTAAGTACTGCATAATGTAGGGCTCAAATATCTGCTGTGGGATGTTCTGTATGTCCTGTGGGAGCCCGTTCTCGGGTTCCTCATGGCTTTACCCAGCAGGTCCGCATAGAGGATGATTAGGACCATGGGCCTGAATTCAGGTGTCTGAGATGGTCTGCACTTGGCTGTGCTGGGGGATGGTCTGTATGTCAAGTTGCTCTGATTGGTCAATAAATAAAACCTGATTGGCCGTGGCTAGGCAGGAAGTATAGGCGGGACTAACAGAGCGAGAAATAAAAGAACAGGAAGGCAGAAGAAGTCATTGACAGCCAGCAGCTGCCAGGACAAGCTGCATGTGAAGATGCCCGGTAAGCCACGAGCCACGTGGCAAATCATAGATTTATAAAAATGGGTTAATTTAAGCTATAAGAACAGTTAGCAAGAAGCCTGCCATGGCCATACAGTTTGTAAGCAATATAAGTCTCTGTGTTTACTTGGTTGGGTCTGAGTGGCTGTGGGACTGGCGGGTGACAGAGTTTTGTCCTGACTGTGGGCAAGGTAGGAAAACTCTAGCTACAAATATCTATAAATAAGAGACTATTTATAGATTATGTTGCAATTGGAGGTTGATATACATAGTCTTGGAGAAGTTTTCTTCCTCCACAAATTGTTACACAGACATGAAACCCTGGAATCACCTGAAATTACTTTTAAAGGTTAAAGGCACCATTGTTTGTAACTATGTCATCACCTTCATTAGCATTGTCTTTTTAATATATGATTGTGCCTACCTCAGTATATTTACATCACTAGCAAATGCTTTCCAGTTTCAATTCTGAAATATTCACAATCAGCATATTTCCTTTCATGATACTTTACATCCTACTTAATGTTGGGGGAGTATAATACATCTGGGAAAAAAAAGCCTCAGTTGGAAATCCAGTTTGTTGCTTTCTAAGAATGTGACAAGATAGTACCAATGTTGCAATAATGGCACTTATAACTTGGGGGTTGCCAAAAGCTCTATAATTGAACTTATTGCCCACTTCATTCAAGGAAACTTATACCTGATACTGTAGACCTCACCATCTGTCTATGACTCTAGAGGAGAAGGTACTACTGTATTTTACTTCTAAGAGCATTCTAAACATTTATCTGTAGGTTCACTGGCAAGTGCAGCACTTACTGAAGAAGCTTCTATTTGCAGCAGGTAGAGGCTACTGCAGAGGTCCACAACTTGTCACAATGCAGAGAATTAGTGATGGCGAAGTGCCCAGCCTGAATTAATATGTCTACAACATAACTCACATATCTAATCAGCCCCTCAACATGTATATCCAAAGCAGCACTCAGTGGGAATTAGTAGGTTTTGTACACATACAATGATTATAATAATCATTACAACAATAATAATTACAGATGAAGAAGTTGTGAACCCAAGAAGGAAGACAAGGAGACAAGGAAGAAATTGGAGGGAAGATAGGGAGATACACATAATATAAATATAGTGTACATTTTATATATATATATATATATATATATATATATATATATATATAACATTAAAAGAATTTTATACACTATGCTTGCATTTATTTCTAATCAGATGAAGGTGATAATATATATCTCCTAAGATTATTAGGTATCAAAGTCAAATACATTAGTTTACTAGTACTGTATATCACAGATATGAACAAAGTAGGTTATTACAATAATAAACATAGAGTTTTTAGTCTCTGTCACTGTATCTTTTCCAAAACAACATGCAAATATATACCAGATCTATCTGTATAATCTAGGGAAATGTTGGTACAAAAAGAAGTTAAATCTGAAATTTTGGTCTAGCTTCTAATCTCCAATCATCATGTTTTCCTTATTTTAAACATAAACTTAATGACAAAATTTAATCTAATTTTAATCTAACATCTGTGCTATATTATTAGTAAAGTCCTGATAAAATGTAAGGTTTGTTACATAAAGCATCAGTCTTAGAAATCAAATACAAAACACAAAAAGAAAAAGCATTGGCAGAGGGAGCCATTGTGAAAATCAATCAGGATATAAGTCTTACATTTTAGCTAACTTTGCTTCTGTCACTCAAACAGGTTATAATGTTCAAGGCTGGAGTGTGATCTATTGCTGGGCTGGTAATGACAGTCAAGTTTGCCAACACAATCACAGCACTACATTATCTAAGTCATTGCTCTGTAAAGTGTTCTGGGATACCTTGACTCTGAAAGGCTATATATCAAGTCTATTATATTTTATTCTATATGGTGCCTGACTTTGAGCAATGCATATTCAACAAGATGAATAAAAGGACCTCCAGATGTACTCTATTAATGTGTGCAGATATGCACTCACCACACAGAAGATAGGCCCAACTTGAGCTAAAAGAAAGAAATTATTTTTGAGGGATATAATCTCAACCCTGAAGGTAGAAACACCAATATGATAGATATCCTACAATCATTTCTGCTTCGGACAGTCTAGGTCTCTGTTGTCACTCAGCAACCCAAATGGTCTTGCTTTTCATACAGAAATGTTATGTGAAGATAGGAAACACATAAAACTCCTGAATGTTTCATCCTCTATTCCAAACATTGCAAAAATGAATGAATCAGTGACTGGATCTAGATATCTGTGTAAGTTTCCCAGTTTATTCTTTTTTTAAAAATTTAATTACTTATTTTATATTGCTGTGGGATAACGCTCTTGTACATTGGTTTAATAAAATGCTGATTGACCTTTAGCCAGACAGGAAGTATAGGCAGGGCAAGCAGACTAGGAGAATTCTAGGAAGAGGAAGGGCAGAGTGAGGAGTCACCAGCCAGACACAGAGGAAGCAAGATGACAAGACAGGACTGAGAAAAGCTACCAAGCCACATGGCTAAACTTAGATAAGAATTATAGGTTAATTTAAGTATAACAGCTAGTCAGTAATAAGCCTGAGCTAATGGCCAAGCAGTTATAAATAATATTAAACCTCTGAGTGATTATTTTATAAGTGGCTGTGGGACAGCAGGGGCCAAGTGGGACAGGAGAAACCATCTGACTACATTTAGCGCTCACTGTTGGGCATTGATCCACACAGACCTAAGAAAGCTTAAAATTCTGAACACATAGAAAAGCAGCCACATTGGGCTTCCTAGTCTCACAGTCTCATGCTAGCGGCAATGCAGAAACTTGTCTTCCAACAGCTGCCTGTGAGGAGCTGGCCGCCAGCCGCCATAAGCTAAGCAGCATGGTGGATTCCCACCATAGTACACAGTGGTGTCTCCAAGCTGTGCAGAACACTGCATGGTGGATTTAGCTTTTGCTACTACAGAGAGGGGGAAAAAGTTTGCTGGGCTACACGCTGCTAGATGGAGGCATGGACCCACTGCCTCCCAGAGTCAGCAGAGAGTATGGCTCCCAGATCTGACAGTGAATTATCTCTGCCTTGTAGAAAGGCTGAAATAGGCATAGTCAGCAGGCAAGGCTGCTGTTTCAGTCCTAAACATGCAATTTAGAAGTTTAAAACCTGCTGGGTGGTTGGTGGTACACGCCTTTAATCCCAGCACTTGGGAGGCAGAGCCAGGCGGATCTTTGTGAGTTCGAGGCCAGCCTGGACTACCAAGTGAGTTCCAGGAAAGGTGCAAAGCTACACAGAAAAACCCTGTCTTGAAAAAACAAAAACAAAAACAAACAAACAAAAAAGTTTAAAACCTCTCCTCGTAAGTTCATAGAATCACACACCATGTCGGATTCAGATGGAATAAAACTCTAAATGGTTTACATTATATGTAAAAACGTATGTAGGCTTGGAAGAGAGAGGAAAAGGAGTATTCGCAGTTACATAAAGAAATAGTTTTAAAAAATAAAGTCTTTTAAAGAAACAGTAAAAGTAATATAAAAATAAGCCACATAAAGATGGAAATCACAGAGTCTGGATTATATTGTCTTTGGCATTTTTTAACTGGAGAGAGACATTTGATTCTAAAGGCTGCTGAGTTAAACCAATATGTATATTTTAAGGTTATCTTTACTTCAAAATTTATGCCTAAGGATATGTTGCTTTGGAGAAGAGGTTCTGCTTTTGTTTCCACAGAAGATGAGAACCTGTGAATTGCTTCCAGGCTCATATTGTTTGAACAGCCAAGACCCCCTGAAAGGTCTCCAATGACACCATGGCCCAGATGATCCAACATCCAGAACAGATTCAAGGCAATGGGCTTAGAAAATACAGCCTAACAGACTATTCCAGTCAGGACTTGACCATAATTCTTAATTTTCTCAGGATCCCCATTAGATTGCCAATGCCTTCAACCAGCAGGAAGTAGTATGAGAAGCTACACACTAATTCCCAAAATATTACTTATAAATGTTGATTTTTATTAAAAGGGGGTTGATTATAAAAGAAATCTCTGTCTAAAAGGGAAAGGGGAATATTATAGATATGATAAGATAAAGAGTAACAATTTGTTTAAAACTTTTTACATTGCTATAGATTTTAGTTTATGAAAAATTTAAAGTTAATTTTGTTATATTGTATACATATATATATATATATATATATATATATATATATATATATATTTACTCTTGTTTAAGGTATTAGGTTCATGTAACTCATTTAAATTGTAATGGATAATTAAGAAATACAGATTAATAATTGGTTTTTTATGATAGTCAAATTTATAGTCATGTTACTTAAGTTTTCTAGGCATACATAGATGTATTCAATTAGGTAGGTAATCTTCATATACTTCAAAGACCTACAGAATATGGCATTTAAAATGTTTTAAAAACTTAGACTTTCTGGACAGTGAGACAAGTCTGCTCCTGGCAGCACCAATTTACTTCAAAGAGAAAGATGGGCATCGAAGACACTCTATATGGAGTTTATCTTCTTCTTCTTCTTTGCAAAAATAGTCATTTGGACAAGAAACTGCTCTTGCCTGGACTACTGATAATATGTTATATAAACTGGGTAGGCAGGACTCATAGGAAGGTAACCATTGACCTTTGCAAGGTGAAATGGTTCTTCAGGTTCTTCCTTTGCAGAGAAGATTGTCAAATGTTCTAGAGAACACTTAGAGAAGTGACAAAACACTCTAGACATATTGGCTAAAGATGGATGCCCCAACATTACAGAGGAATTTTGGATGACTGTCCAGGCAGGCAGCTTTATATGTCATTTCTAGAATTTTTGAAAGTTGCTTTCAAGGTACTTCCTATTTTACTTAGGTAATATTATATCCTTCTGGGATCTTTGATGTAGTTGAAGACTAAATAGTTATAATTTTCCTTGGTTATTGATAAAAGATAAATTAGATATGAAACTTTAAGACTCACAAATATGGGATAGATAGGATATCTTCTTTAATTTTGCCAAATACAAATAGACTAGATATTGTAACTGTAATTCTTGCTTGATAACTGTTCTATTATATGTAATTTTACTATGTTAAAGTTGAAACCTTCCTTTTTGATTATACAGAAATGGGAAAATGCTGTGGGATAATGCTCTTATACACTGGTTTAATAAAATGCTGATTGGCCAGCAGCTAGGCAGGAAGTATAGACAGGGTGAGCAGACTAGAGGAAGGCAGAGTAAGGAAGTCACCAGCCAGACACAGAGGAAGCAAGATGACAAGGCAGAGCCGGGCAGTGGTGGCACATGCCTTTAATCCCAGCACTCGGGAGGCAGAGCCAGGCGGATCTCTGTGAGTTCGAGGCCAGCCTGGGCTACCAAGTGAGTTCCAGGAAAAGGCACAAAGCTACACAGAGAAACACTGTCTCGAAAAAACAAAAAACAAAAAACAAAAAACAAACAAACAAACAAAAAAAGATGACAAGGCAGGACTGAGAAAAGGTACCAAGCCACATGGCTCAACATAGATAGAACTATGGGTTAATTTAAGTATAAGAGCTAGTCAGTAATAAGCCTGAGCTAATGGCCAAGCAGTTATAAATAATATTAAGCCTCTGAGTGATTATTTTATAAGTGGCTGTGGGACAGCAGGGGCCAGACAGGATAGGAGAAACCTTCTGACTACACTATATGAATATGTTTATAGGTAGCAAGTGCCACAGTGTGTGTGTGTGTGTGTGTGTGTGTGTGTGTGTGTGTGTGTGTGTGAAAGGAAAACTTTTAAGAGTCAGTTCTATCATTCTAGTATGTGGGTCTCAAGAATCAAAAAAGGACATGGGATCACCAGGCCTAGAGTTCCAGGCAGTTGTGAACCACCCAAGATGCTAAACCAAACTCATATCAATAGTACATGTTCTTTATCCATGAGCCTTCATGTCATGGGAGTTATCATGATAATTGTTCATTCTTGTTTGTTTGTTTCTTGTTTTTTTGGAAACAATGTAAAACAGGGTAGCTATAAGCTATTAAGTGTTGTCTTTTTAAAAAAAGTGACAGTTTGTTGTTCTACAGAGGCATGTTAAAAATATGCTAAACTACACAGGTACTTACTTTTTTGTTAAGTTGTCCCCATAAATCCATCACATGCAAATAGAGTAGCAGATATGTGCAGACATATAAAACAGATATAATCTATAAACATAATTATTTAAGCCTGATGTAAAATTATTTATCATATATATCTTGGGGAATTGAGAAATATTCCCCCCATCTCATCTTTTGATTTTGATGCATTATGTTTCTTTCCAGTTTTACAAGTGTGTTTCTAGATTTGAAAGATGGTCATTAAACAGCTATTCACACTTTATTTAGTTCTGTGAATGTACAAATCTTATGAGTGCTTGGATCATTTAATATATACCCAGAATTTAAAAAAAAATGACTTGATTGTTTGAGAAAATGTACTCTTTTTAGTTACAGGGTACTGTGGATATCTTGAAGCATTAGCTTATCCACTCAGTGTAAGATGCAGTTTCACAGCAGAAAAGCATTTTCTCATTCACAAGAGAAAGTTAAATAAGATGTTAATGTAATTAATACAGTAAAGCAGAGCACATTCCTTTTCTGCCTGCTTTCAGCAACTGATCCTGCTGATGATTCACTTTGAGAATCACAAGAACAAAGACATAGCCATTTCTACATTTTAGCTTATCACCAAGGTCTAGAAACATGTTACCTTAATTATTCAAATGTTGGCACTCTGCTACATATTTAAAAGAATGATGTATATAATGGCTACATATCTATCAATAATAAAAAAATGAAACTTTGATTTTACTTCAACCCATGCACAAAAATATTCAGATGTATTTAAATATGATAAATATGGATTTTGAAACATTCAAGTTTGCTAAGTCAAATATAAGAACTAAACCACTAAAACTATCACACAGTTAAATATTTCTTGAAAATTTGGTGCTTGCTCTAAGAGGGAAATAGAAAATGACAAATATCATGACATTAAAATTAACAACTTCTTCTCATCAGAAGACAGTAGTCAAAAGATAAAAAAGCAAAGGAATCTGGGAGAGGACATCATAGCATTTACATCTGAAAGTGTGCAGAATACATAAAGAATACTCATGAATCAATGGAATAAAAACTTCATATAGTCCAATAAAAAGTAGACAAAACACAAACACTGAATTCATAAGCATATGGAAATCTCCATTATTCATCAGGGAAATGTAAATTTCAATTAAAATTTAATGTGTGTAGGCATAAAAAATAGACAATAAAATAAGAAAAGGAAACCAAGCTTTGGGTCATGAGGCATTGTAATCACAAGCTTTGTACATTGCTGGGAAAGCAGAAACTGTCACAACCACATTGACAAGCACTGTATTTATTAAACTTCATTACATCAACTATGTGACACTAAAGTTCTATATTTTCAACTCACACAACTGCTTAAATATATGTTCACTAGCTTCATGTCAACAATTATTTTGAATGACGTCTCCAGTAATAGCCATTATTGAAAAAAAATCAAGGATCAATGAAAAAAAGCCTTGGTGGATTTATGTGACAGTAATAAATCAGATCCTTTGCTAAGGATGAACAATGTTGATGAAAGGCACAAAGGAGAATATGCTTTTTTATGCCTTCTTGTACAGTATGAAAGAAGATGAAATCAATCTATAATATTAAAATTCAGATGACTAGTTTCCTACAGTGACTATCAGAGGCTGGGCTCTGCATTTCCACTGTGAAATGTGACTGCATTTCCACTGTGAAAAATTTATCTAGTTAGATATTATGAATGGAGCACTTTTACATGTGAATGTTAAACTTTTTTCCAAGGTGACATATGTAAGAGAAAGAATAAGTGTAAGAAATTCATTAGTAGGTCATGTAGGAACTTGTGACTTTAGTCAACTCTATGGAATGCATTTTGGGTCCATCAACATTCTTTATGATTTTTTAAACAATGTACTTATGCCAATGCCAAATAGTAATATACAATTTTCAAATCACCTAATATCTTGCTAAAACTTGTCAAACTCATTTTGAAGATACTCAACCTGAGGCACCACAAGGTGAAACATCTAGATATATTTAGAAACTTCTTTATGTATTCAGTCAGATTCTATATGTGTAGATCCTCATATTGTTATAACAAACTACACAACTCTGCATAAAAAAACAACTGAAGTTTATTTATTACCTCATAGGTCTAGAAGACAAATTATCTAATCAGAATTTTGGCATTATTAGTTGGCCCTGATGCCCCCAAATATGTATGGCACCTGTAGTCAGTTTTCTATATCCTGCTTCTTAAAGCTCATCATTTCAGTCCCTGCCTCAGCTGTGACATTATCTTTCCTGTGTTTCTGTATCTGTGACATTATTTTACTTAGGATTTAGTTACAACATTAAAAGTTCTTTCTCCAGAAATATTGCTTTAACAAGTTCTGTGGTTGTTACTTGTATATATCTTAATGACAAACCACTCTTCAGCTTGTTACAGATTAGGAAAGGTTATCAGGATATGAAAAGCAGTGCTGTATAGTATAATCGAGGGTGATATGGAAGTGGAGGAATACATAGAAATTATCAGAGCACAAAGACAATAAGCAACACAATGAGAATGAATCCTCTCCTATAGCCTTAAAATATCATTGTGCTGTGATGGAGATGGCACTTTAAAATGGTTAATCCACTTACTTTAATTTATAATTACGTTCAAAGACAATAGTACATTAAATTGATGACAAAGGAAGTACCCACAACACTGTAATGACTTATCATTAATAGAAGAATGTTTCAAATGGAAGTGGCTATGTGTTATGGAGACAATAGACTGAGAAACTAAGCTTGAAAAACTCAACATGGTAGTAAGTCTTTGTACAAAAAACATTTTGGTCGGTGAGGTAATGAGTCAAGTGCTCACCAGGCATACTGGAACCTTGGCTTCAATTTATAGCATGGCAGGGGTGTAGTAGACCAGAGCATTAACAGTTCAAGGTCTTCCTTGTATACAGAGTGAGTCTGGTTTCAACTAGGGCTGTAGGATCTGTCTCAGATTAAGGTAAATTCAAGTAACCAAAATAATACATAAAGGAAAAGATACAAGAAATGTTTTGTGGTGTATTTGCCAAATCCAGTCTGACCCTAAGTTGAATACAGAGGTTAGGATTGTCTTTTGCTCTTTGTTGGTTTGTTTGCTTGGAAATTAATTCTTTTTGTCAGACTCCTGCAACCATCACCAAGCAAAAATGAGGAATTGACAAGTTATTTGTGTTCTATTCCCAGAGGTTGGTCTGTGTGATATCAGGCTAGACAAAAATCCTTCCAAACCAAATAAAACTAGTGAGGCCATTGGGCTGTTCATTGAACTATTGGAGAGTTAATGTGCTGGAGAATGAAGAGAAAATGTGAAGTATTTAAAGTAGAATGAATTAAATATCCCAAAGCCAGAATAATTCTTTTATTCTTTTCATTCATGCTTTAAATTATAATACTTAAAAGAAAGGAAAAGGAGATATAAACATTATAGCATCTTATTTATTCTTTTTTAAAAAATACATTTTTGCACCTAAATAGCAACATTTTATTTTATTTTATAATTAAATTTATTTATTTATTTTACATGCCAAGCAGTTTTCCCTCTCTCCTCTCATCTTGTTCCCTCGCTCCACCTCCTTTCAACCCTCCCCATGCATTCCTCAGAGAGAGTGAGGCCTCCCATGTGAGTCAACAAAGCAAAGCCTATCAAGCTGACACAGGACCAAGTTCCTCCCCCTATATCAAGGCTGAGCAAGGCATCCCATTAGAGGGAATAAGTTCCAAAAAGCCAGCTCATACACTAGGGACAGATCTTAGTTCCAGTGCTGGAGGCCACAAACAGACCAAGCTATACAACTATCACCAACATGCAGAGGGCTTAGGTCAGTCCCATACAAGCTCCCTAGCTGTTCATGGAGAGACAGTGGATTCCCACGAGCTCAGGGTCAGATGTCTCTGCGGGTTTCTCCTTCATGATCTTGACCCCTCTTGCTCATATAATCCCTCCTCCTTCTGTTCAACTTGACTCTCAAAGCTCAGCCCAGTGCTTGGTTGTGGATCTCTGCATTTGCTTACATCAGTTACTAGATAAAGGTTCTATGATGACAATTAGGGTAGTCACCAATCTGATTACAGGAGAAGGTCAGCTCAGGGACTCTCTCCAGTATTGCTAGGAGTCTTAGCTGGCGTCATCCTTGTGAACTCCTGGGAGTTTCCCTGGCACCAGGTTTCTCTCTAACCCCATAATGGCCCCCTCTATCAAAATATTTCTTTCATTGCTCTCCCTCTCTGTTCTTCCCCCAACTTGTCCATCACGATCCCTCATGTTCTTATGCCCAATCCACTCCCTTCTACCTCTCCCCTGCTCCCAGTTTACCCAGGAGATGTCATCTATTTCCCCTTCCCAGGGCGATCCATGCATCCGTCTTAGGGTTCTCTTTGTTAACTAGCTTCTCTGAGGCTGAGGATTGTAGACTGGTTAGTGTTTGCTTTAGAGCTAATATCTACTTTGAGTGAGTGTATACTGTGTTTGTCTTTCTGGGTCTGGATTACCTCACTTAGGATGATTTCTTCTAGTTCCATCCATTTGCCTGCAAATTTCATGATGTCATTACTTTTTCCACTGAGTAATACTCCATTGTATAAATGACCACATTTTCTTTATCCATTCTTCAGTTGAGGGGAATCTAGGTTGTTTTCAGATTCTGGCTATTATGTGTAATGCTACTATAAACATAACTGAGCAAGATTAACTCAAAAAATCAGTAGTCCTCCTATATATAAATGATAAATGGGCTATGAAAGAAATCAAAACAACACCATTTACAATATACACAAATAATATAAAATATCTTGGGGTAACTCTAACTAAACAAATAAAAGTTCTGTATGATAAGAACTTTAAGTCTTTGAAGAAAGAACTTGAAGAACAAATCAGAAAATGGAAAGATCTCCCATGCTCTTGGATAGGTAGGATTAACATAGTAAAAATGGCAATCTTATCAAAAGCAATCTACAGATTTGATGAAATCACCATCAAAATCCCAACAGAATTCTTCACAGAGGTGGACAGAACAATACTCAACTTCATATGGAAAAAAAAGGATAGCCAAAACAATACTGTACAATAAAGAAACTTCCAGAGACATGGCCATCTTTGACTTCAAGCTAAATCGTAGAGCTACAGTAATAAAAACAGCTTGGTATTGACATAAAATCAGACACAGGGACTAATGGAATCAAATTGAAGACCATGACATTAATCTACAACCTATGAACACCTGATTTTTGACAAAGAAGCCAAAATTGTACAATGGAGAAAAAAAAGTATCTTCAGTAAATGGTGCTTGCATAACTAGATGCTGACATATAGAAGAATGCAAATAGATCCATATCTATTTCCACACACAAAACTCAAGTCCAAGTGTATGAAAGACCCCAACATAAATCCAGTTACACTGAACCTGACAGAAGAGAACTTGGGATGTAGACTTGAATGCATTGGCACAAGAGACCACTTCCTGAAAATAACACAGTAGCACAGACTGAGAGTGACAATTAATAAATGGGACCTCCTGAAACTAAAAAGCTTCTGCAAGGCAAAGGACACAGTCAATAAGACAAAATGGCAGCCACAAAGGACATAGTCAATAAGGCAAAATGGCAGCCCACAGAGTGGAAAAAGGTCTTAACCAACCCTACATATAACAGAGGGTTGATCTCTAAAATATATAAAGTAGTCAAGAAACTAGGCATCAAATACTAAATAATCAAATTAAAAAATGGGGTATATATCTAAACAGAGAATTCTTAACAGAAGAATCTTAATTGGCCAAAAGACATTTAAGGAATTGCTCAATATCCTTAGTCATCAGGGAAATACAAATCAAAACAACTGAAATACCATCTTGCATCTGTCAGAACGGTTAAGATAAAAAACACTGATGACAGCTTATGTTGGAGAGGATGTGGAGTAAGGGGAACACTCTTCCACTGCTGGTGGGAGTGCAAACTTGTACAGCCATTTTGGCAGTCAGTATGGTGGTTTCTCAGCAAACTGCAAATCAATCTACCTCAAGAACCAGGGATACAACTCTTGTCCATATACCCAAAGAATCCTCAATCTTTTCTTAAAAAATACATTTTAATTAATTTGTTTGTATGTTTATGTTTCTGTATATTGCTCTGTGTGTGTGTGTGTGTGTGTGTGTGTGTGTGTGTGTGTGTGTGATTATGATTGTGTCACAGTGTATGTTTGGAGGGCAGAGGACCACTTGCCTGTTAGTTCTCTCCTTCTACAATCAAAGTTCTGTGCATCAAACTCAAGTTATCTGGCTTAGCATAGAGTTCTTCAACACTAAGTCATCTTTACTCAACATTTCTATAAGTACTATAAGAGAATCAGGGATTAAATTGGATTGAGGAAAAAATCCAGTGAGTAAATAATATTAGTAACACAATGGTACAATTCTCTAATGTTTTATTTGTATTTAAGACTATGTACTGAGTTGAGCAGAGTAGTAACACATGATTTATGGATGTAGCAACTAAGACATGGGTTAGGTTGCCTACTCAGCACTCCAGGATGTAGATAGTGGGAGCAATAGGATTTATGGGCTCATGGTTTGGTTCTAGCATATGAGCTTTCAAGTATTACCTAATAGGGTCCTTCTTAATATGAAAAAATGTGTGTGTGTGTGTGTGTGTGTGTGTGTGTGTGTGTGTGTGTGTGTATGAGAGAGAGAGACAGAGACAGAGAGAGACAGAGACAGAGACAGAGAGAGGCAAAAGGCAGGAGGATTGATAATGAAAGTTAGTTGGCAAAGTGCATACTTAAGATGCATAAATTCCTGGGGTTGATTGCTAACACCCATCATAAAATCTGAATGTAGTAGTGTATACCTGTCACCTCAGCATTGGGGATGTAGAAACAAAAGATCAAAAGCTCCAGGTCATTCTCTGCTATGTAATGAGTTGGAGGCTAGCCTGGAGAGCACAAGACCTTGTTTAAGAAAAAAAAAAAAACTGTCATATAAATACAACCCTTTGGTATATAACATTTTGAGTCCAGAAGCCTGGACTCAGTTACTGTTTTGAAATCTTTCCAAATTGTTTCTGCCAGTAGTCTGTTCCTTGTTGCTGGGTTGTTCCCACTGAATGAATGTACTGTAGTTTATACACTAAGCTACTGAAGGACTTTTGAGTTGTTTCCAGGTTTGATGATTATGAAGAGTTGCTATGTACATTTGTACCTAGCAGGACAGAAATTGTTGGGGAAAATATCTAA